>NC_090768.1:10980346-11125048 GCF_036898095.1 Palaemon carinicauda
TTTTCATAACAATTGACGTAAGTGTTATGCCTCGGTAATTATTGCAATCAGTCAGGTCTCCTTTTTTTCCCACCGACACTTCTATCTCCCATTCATCAGGTTTTCCCTCTTCATGCCACATTCTACAAATTAATCTTGTAAGTAGACTGTGAGTCACTTCATTTTCGGCCAGTATTATCTTGGCAGTCATTCCATCGTATCCAGGAGCTTTCCATCTCTCTACTTTTTTTAGGATAGCTTCGACTTCAAACACACTGGATCCATTCATGGGCACATCAAGGTCTTCATCAACTTCAGGTATATCAATCAAATTATTCCCTTCCTATCTCCTATTCATGACATCACTAAAGTGTTTCATCCAACGTCTTTCTTCATCTTATGTTGCTATAATAGATCCATCTCTTTTTGAAGGGTATATGATTCTTCTCCCTTGCTCTAGTCGAGATTTCATTAATAATTCTATGAGCAATTCTTACACCATAGCCACTTCCTGAATTGATAGCTTTGTCATCCTTATCTGCTTTACTGTCTAAATATTCTCTCCAGTCATCCCTGGCTTTTCTTTTGACCTCAATGTCAATACTGGAATACTTAGCATGCTCTACCTTGTAATTTTATATTACTTCCTCGAAAACTTTCAATAATCAATTTCTGTCTTTGTCTCCTTTTTATAGTATCCCAAATATCATTTGATATGCATGGCATTCTCCTTGTAACTGCCTGTCCCAAGACTTCACTACCAACTGACTGATACAGTTCTTAATATCGCACGATTCTTCATTAATAGTCTGTTCCTTATCTCTTGAAGTATCTAAGACTGCAAATCGATTCCTACATTCAATTGCAAATGTTTCTCTGTGTTCTTCAAAAAGCTTAGTTGTACCAAATCTGGGTATTCTATCTACCTTCCTGTTGGGTGCTTTCAGTTTTAATTTTAGTTTGGCAACGAGGAGCAGGTGATCACTACCAATATATGCACCTCAATAGATTCCTACATTTCTCAGAATCCTCCTTCTCTCTTTATTAATGGCAATGTCATCTATCTGATTTTTGTAAATGCCACATGGTGAAGTCCATGTATACTCGTGGTTGTTCTTGTGTTGAAAAAAAAGAGTACCTCCAATGACAAGATGGTTTACAGAACAGAAACTTATGAAGTGAGCTCCATTTTCATTTGCAACTTCGCCAAGACCTTCGACACCCATCACATTCTGAGTTATTCATAGTATTCATCTTTCCTTTCATCTGGGGAATCATTTGTTGGAGCATAGCAAACTATAATACTCATATTGCACTGTTTTGATTTGAACTTTTCTAGTGACAATCTACTATTTACAGCTCTCCACTCGGTTAGTGCCTTTTCTGCTCTTGGTGTCATCATCATTCCTACCCCTTCTCTTCCAACTCCATGGCGTCATAAAATCCTAATTTATTCATTGCCATAAATTCAGATTTTATTCTGAGCATACAAACATGAAATAGCTAATATGCAAATGTTAGAAATACTCATAAATTTGAATTTAAACTCCATTCCATTGCATGCTATTATTACCAACTATGCCTTTAGAATAAAAGAAAAAAAAATTAGCAAACCCTCTCTATACGGACTTACATCATTCGCCTATGATGTATTTGACAGTTAGGCCATTCTTTTTACCTTAGCGCAAGTTTTCACTAACATCGAGTTTTATTTTTTCCATGCTTTTAGCAGATTGTAGTATACAAAGAAAGTTTATAACATAATTTTTGCATGCTTAGTGTTATCTATCACAATTTGTGCTAAAATATGTGAAAAGCTACAAAATTATTAAGTGCATCTGAAATCAAGGCAACTTCGGCAGATAATTGATTGATTGATTTCAAGTTTTCTGGCATCCTGACATCAAAGGTCATTGACGCAGATATCATTTATTATTTATAAAGAACAAAAGAATATTCAATTAAAAGCATAAAAGCAAAGATATCATCATAAAAGTTAAATAGCTTTCAGAAGACCTGCGTCTGAAATGAATCTAGAAAGACTCCTAGCACAGTACGACACATCATGTACAAGAATCTTAGCAAGGATGAACCTGCCATCCTAACTTCGAGCCTCAAACAGATATCTATTTCTTAAGTTGCTATAATTGAGGAGTTCGGTCAACAAATGCCTTACTGTTAAGGCTACCAAAGTCTTTGCAATATGGTTGGTGTTGGCCATTTAGTAGAAATTTGTGTCAACCGAGTGTGACCAATGTGGAGATGACAAAGAGTAGTCTCCCATTTTCATGGCATTATGTTATATCTCCAAGGAGATATAACATTACTTATTTCCCTCATCTTATTTTCAACTAAATTATCCCAACGTTGTTGCCAATTATTACAAACCAAATTCTTGATACTGGGTAAAATCATTACAGAGAATGGGATACCTACTTGTCAGCAATTCAGCTGCAGCAGCATTCTTTGCCAGTAAATCTGCCTTTTCATTTCCCGACAAAACTGTGTGCCAGAACCCAACAAAATTGAACTGTTATACCTCAGTCCAATGATAAAAAACAAACAACTCTAAAATCTTTAAAACCAAAGGGTTATTTGAATTAAAAATTTCTAAAGCTTGTAGGATACTTCTTGCATATCTAAAAATGGTAAAATTGCCCTCCTCTTTTAACGCTTTTTTCTCAATAACGGTTAGAATGCCGTATAGTTCAGCAGTAAATATAGAGGATGCATGAGGAAGTGCATCTCTACAATTAAAAGCACTACTACATATTCCAAATCTAATGCCAGCATCAGATTTGGAGCCATCAATATATATACAAGTAGATTCCCTCTGTTCTTAAACATGTTCCATAAAGAGCGACCTGGCTTATAAGTCAGTTATGTTCTTTTAGATACCAATAACATATTTACCAAAAGATATCTCTGGTTATTTCCGTGGAGGATTTGATGATATCCTACATGGGAGCACTTTATTTCTACCTATATCTAGACTGTCTATTAACGTTTTACCCGAAAACCATAATGTTAATGAGATCTTGGGGGCAACTCAAAATATTTACAATGCCTTACGAGATTTGCTGTCTGACAGGCTAAAGAATTAGGAAGTCTTTGCAACCTAACCCATACCAAACAATAGAAGACTTCCGGTAAAGGTCTAAACGTAATTCTCCAGCATCAACAAAGAGGCTTGGGATAGGTAACGTTCTAAAGGCTCCTGTGAACAAACTGATACCAGCATGTATAGAATCTAAAACTTTTAATTAGCTTGGGATGGCCGAGAAGTATATTTCACACCCATAGATAATTTTTTCTAAAAAGTAAGGCCTTGTATAATTCTAAACGAGTTTTTCGGTCTGCCCCCCCATGATGTATGGGACAAAACTTTTAAAAGATTCAGAGCCTCAAGACATTTTACTTTTAAGGCTTTCAAGTGAGGAACCCTTGTAAGCCTACAATCAAATATCAACCCTAGAAATCTAGCTTAGCTTCACTTACACATGGGATCCGTTGACCTTTGATGTACTGTATACATCTGGGTCTGGATGTACTCGCCGAATATGACAGAAATGGACAACACCAGCTTTGCTTTTCAAAAACTTAAATCCATTCATATCGGCACACTGAGTAATTTTGTCAATTGAAAGTTCTAGTTTTCTCTCAACCATTGCCATTCTAGATCCAGGAAATGATATTGAGAGTTCATCTACAAATAATGTTGAGAGAATATCTTTGGGAATGATGGAGGATATCCAATTAATGGCTAGTGCAAATAGGGTTACACTTAGCACACTACCTTGGGAACTCCTTCCTGATATTTCCTCCCTAATAGAGTTTCCCCCACTCTCACTTGAAAAAAATCTAGGAGAAATAAATTGATTGAATGAACAATGGTAGCTCTCCTCTTAATCTCAATTCATGAATGGTCTAAGTATACCATATCTCCATGCAGTGTCAAATGCCTTTCCAAGATATAAAAAAAAAAAAAAAAAAAAAAAACTCACATGGTGCTGTGGGGAAGCAAATGCTTGACAAATGGGGGATTCCAGTCCTATCAACACATCAGTCGTTGAGTGCATTTTTCTAAATCCACACTGGATAGGTGATAAAATACCTTTCTTTTCCAGGTACCATATCAGTCTTACATTGACCATCTTCTCCATGAGCTTACATAAGCAAGATGCCAATGCAATTGGTCAATAGTTTGCAGCTAAAACCTTTTCTTTACCAGGTTTTAAAAAGGCTAGAATAATGGCTAGTTCCCAAACACTTGGATAACTGTGATCATGCAATATTCTGTTAATAATGCTTAAAATAAATAACTTGGTATTAACAGGTACATGTTTAATTATTGCATATGGAATTCAATCAGGTCCAGGGGAGGCATCATTACACATAGCTAGTGCACAATCAGATTATCTTTCAGTAAAAGGAGAAGAGTATGACTCTTCCCTTCCTGTTGCAAAATTTAAAATTTTATTTTCTTCAATACTCTTAAACTGGTGACCAGGAGCTGCTTCACACTTGCATGATACATTGGAGAAAAGATCAGCCAGGCCATTGCTAACCACAATTGCTCCAGTCTTATAATGTCCATTACAAGTAGTAGGTTGGCAAGGGTACCAGCTGCCCATTGAGATACTACTGCTAGAGTGTTATGGAGTCCTTTGACTGGCCAGACAGTATTACATTATAACCTTCTCTCTGGTTACGGTTCATTTTCCCTTTGCCTACACATACACCGAATAGTCTGGTCTATTCTTTACATACTTTACTCTGTCCTTATATATCTGACAACAATGAGATTACCAAACAATTCTTCTTCACCCAAGGGGTTAACTGCTGCACTGTAATTGTTCAGTGGCCACTTTCCTCTTGGTAAGGGTAGAAGACTCTTTAGATATGGTAAGCAGCTCTTCTAAGAGGACACTCCAAAATCAAACCATTGTTCTCTAGTCTTAAGTAGTGCCATAGCCTCTGTACCACGGTCTTCCACAGTCTTGGGTCAGATTTCTCTTGCTTGAAGGTACACTCGGGCATGCTATTCTATCTTGTTTCTCTTCCTCTTTTCTTTTTTATAAGATTTTAGTTTATATGGAGAATATTTATTCTAATGTTATTACCATTTTAAAAATATTTTCTTTTTCCTTGTTTCCTTCCTCACTGGGCTATTTTCCCTGGGATTGTAGCATCCTGCTTTTTCAACTAGGGTTGTAGCTTAGCAAGTAATAACAACAACAACAAAAATAATAATAATAATAATAATAATAATAATAATAATAATAACCTTCAACACTGGTGATGGGTTTGGGGTAAATTTGCCTACTATAGCTTTTACTTTCGTCCACACAGAAGACACTGGTGTTCTACTGATAATGGAGGAAACAAAAGACATCCAAGACTGGCACCTAGCTTCTTTCTTGGCACGACGGAACTGTACTCTACATTTCTTGTATATAATTAAATTCTCCTCGGTACGGCATCTGCGCAATCGAGTTAAAAGACCTTCTTGTGGCTCTGTATAGGGCAGTTAGTTCTGAAGACCACCAAGGGACTGGTCATCATTTGAATAACCCGTTATTTTGAGAATCAAATTGACTCATGGTGTATGAAGGGTTCCACTCAGTAAGTCGATGGCATGATCAATATTCTCAAACTGCTATGCATTCCCTTCAATTTCGCTTAGCTCATGAAATCTATCCCATTCCGCCTTGTCAAGATTCCATTGTGGCGATCTCTGTAAAGGTGGACCATTATTGGTGTTTATAATGATTGGTGCATGATCACTAGTATGCCAATCATCTAATGTCCTCCAATCAAAATCAAGAAGGCAATTAGAGCTTGCGATTGATAGGTTAAGTAGTCCCACATCTTCATTTTCCACAATTGATGATATAATGCTGTCACTTGTATTTGCTAAAACATCGCCCCATAAAGGATGTCTACTATTAAAATCCCCCATCAAGAGAAAAGGTTGAGGGAGTTGTTGAATCACCTCTACTAAATCATCACACGAGATGTCATTAGGAGGCAAATAAAGAGAGCAAATTGTGTATTTTCTCCCTATAACAATCTACAACCAATGCCTGCAGAGGAGTACAAATGGGTTAAGATATTTGGGGAACATCTCAGCGAAAGTATGTAAGACTTCTGTCATAGCACCCTGTTTGTTGATCATATGGTGTCCTATAGCTAACATACTCTCGAGGACATGGAGTATTAGCATCAAGGAACTATGAGGACTATCTTTTAAATAGTGGCATGTGAGGGTGATCTGCCTCTTCGAGACACCTGCTTCAAGTACTTGGGCCACTGAGGGGTTCTTTTGGAACTTAAGTTTATGGCAAGGCCACGAATGTCATGTGATCGAGGGGGCGGGGGCCCTGGCAGTGCTTTCCCTGAAATACTATATGCTCTCAATAGTTTCCCAGAACCCAAAAAAAATATTCTTAGAGATTTTCTTTTCAGAGCGACAAGTACTCATGAACAGATTAGATATCTTATGTCTGAAAGGGGCAGTCCTCATCAAGTATTTCCTGGCTGATTTCACAGGACAGAGTTAACAGATCCAGATTGTGAAGAGAGTCAAATCTAGAATCAAACATAGATGGATTTTGGGTTTTAGCCACAAACTTGGGGACAAAAGAGAAGGCTAATTCTCCAACCCCCCTGCCCCAAATGCCTGTGAAGTAAGATAAGATAGGCCATGTTACTCACTTACCCTCTTGTCTGAGGGTAAAGCAAGAATGAAAATGTCTTTAGGGTAAGATCCCTGTCTAGAGTTTTATGTAAGGGTTTGTAAGGGGCCATTTTGAGGGACTTTAGAACCATAATTTCATTCCAAGAGGGACGTCTAAGTTTCTGAGAAGGGCAGGTCTGTTCAAAGCTCCTGATGATAGTGGAGAGTTCCCATGACGATGAGAGATCGAGTCCCTTCAGTTTAAATACTTAGCTCAAGGCTGAGTGGCAGCCTTTTACTGCAGTGACTGAGAGGGACTTTTCGTTCCTCAGGAACACAACAAAGTCAGCAATCAGGAGATTAGTGGCCTGAAGTGGAGCAATATTCCCCATACAACACCTATCACATAAATTTGACTACTTGGCTTAGTAGACTGCTAAGGAAGATTTTCAGAGGTATCCAGATAGTTGTTTCACAGTCAGTCCCAAAAGGCCTCTCTTTTGAAGGAGATGCTGAATAACCTCCAGTCGTGAAGAGATAGGTGGTGAACTGCCTCATGGAACTTTTACATGTGTGGTTGCTGCAGTAGGTTTGGCTATTCTGGAAGTTTTCTTGGGACTTCAGCGAGAAAATCCAGAAGGTCTGTATACCACTCCACCTACAGCCATTTTGCAGCTACTAGCATTACTCTCAATTTTTGGGATGTATTCTGTTCAGCACCTGATAAATCAGACAGAATGGATGAAAGGCATAAAAGTTCAGTCCACTGCTGGGTCCAGAACTGGGGAGTAATACACTGTGAGTTTGGTGTTCACATGAGTGATGAATGTCTAGTGTTAGGGAACACCACAAAATCACAAGACTCTTCGGCACTAGAGGAACCAAAGATCGTTCGGAACCCACTATCATCCCTAGTCAATTCAGGTGGTCTGCAATGATGTTCCTCTTAACCGGAATTAATCTCGCTGAGAGATACGGCATTGACTTGCAACCAATGGTTGATTCACACTGGTAGCTGGCATAGCAGGTGGGATACTGAGCCTCCCTGCTTGGTGATGTAGGTCACCACTGGGGAGAGGTCATTCATCAACACCACAGAGTGACCTTTGAGGATCTCAAAGAAATAGAGTAGCGCTAGATACACTGACTCATTACCAGGTAATTGATGTGAAAGACCTTGTCTTCCTACGACCATAAGCCTGAAATCTCATCCCTTCAAAGGGAGAATAGAAGGAACTCCGGGAGAGGAACCTGTAGGGGTATGTCTGCTAGTAGGTTCTAATGTCTCGGCTACCACCAGAGATGTGTCACCACGTCCTGGGGCATCAACACTAAGGGTACAGGAGGGTTCGATGTTTGCAACCATTAGCTTATCGAAACTCTGTACGACAAGCGAAGATTGCATTTGCGGCGCAACTTTTACTTGTGCACAAGGAAGCTCTTCCACAATGTTCATGAGACGAATTACACTCATAATATCTAAGAAATGGGTGCCTTCAGACCCAGACATTGGAACCTTGAAGGGTCCCAAATATGCAGAGCTAGAGCCTGCATTAGCAACAGGCTCCTGAGAGTCATCATCAGTAATCAGAGCATGATATTCCTGACCTGTCTCCTGTTTAGGAGTACAGTATAGGGCGGTTCCATCAAGGAACAGTGCCATTAGATTTAATTCTTCCATACAGGTCTTTATTTTCTCAATTACCATTACATACAGTCAGCCCGGCTTTACGCAAGTTTATACTTTGCGATTTCACTTATATGCGACAGAACCGCAATACCTATTTAATAAAAAGTAAAATATTCACAATAAAAAAATCTTGCAGCGCGATGATTTCAAATATCCTGCACTCCTTTGCACTGGACCCACTTCGTACCACTTCCCTCTTTCTCCACCCAACTGGTCCCAGCTCTTGCTGTAAACTGCATATCAAATTACTGTGGTAAAAAATTACAGCTATACTTGAAATAAACTGAATGTTGATTAAAGTGTTGTTTCACTTAACTGTATCCAATAATAATGCAAGTAAAAAAGGGATTTTGACGAAGGAAAAATCTATTTCTGGGGAGAGACCTGTGACGCCCGGTGAAAAGGGTCCTTCTTTACACTTTTCTAATATAAATCTTCCAAATATACTAAACAAAGATAAAAGCATGGAATGCAGAGGTTACTACCCTCGCGCGATCACCTTGTGGGTGTCGTTTATACAACAAGGGCGTGTGAAAACCACTATTCACAGGCTGTGTTCCATTTAGATAATCCCTTCATCAAAGAGGAGGGCCGTGACAGGCCCTAGAGAATACAGTTGGACTACCCCACCGACACCTACTACTCGCGCCCTCCAGGTCATCCTTCTGCAAGAACATATGGCTTGGAAAGGAAAGGGTGGGTCTGTACAAAAATAACCGGGAAGGGTTTCACCGAGCGTCACAGGTCTCTCCCCAGAAATAGATTTTTCCTTCGTCAAAATCCCTTTTCTGGGTCGATCTGTGACGGCCAGTGAAAATGTACCAGAGAATGCCTTCCAAGCCCAATAAAGTAATAACATAATGCGGAGAATACAATCACCATGTACGACAATAATATAATATAATAATGTAAGAATCGTCCAATTACCAACTAGCCAAATGACAAAGGGAACGTAAGGCTAAATAACTAAGACGACAAGGAATCAACTGAGTGTCAAATCGCAAAAGGCATCAATCCTTACATGTCTAAGCATATCTAAACCTTAAAGGAACGGTAACTACAATAACAGTTAAACCATAGGAATTAAACATGGCAAATATCATAGGGCTAACGAACTACCCAGGAGAGTGGCGACGTGGTGTGAGTGGCGGGTAGGAGGGAGAAGAGAAGAGATGGAAGAAAGGAAGAAGCAGAGATTAATGGGGAGGGAAATGGCTCCCCGCTGCCATCGTCGGGTATTTAAGGGCCTGTAAGATCTTTAGATAGTGGCGTTTGACAACCATAGGGGATATCCAACCCGTATATTTTTTAAAAATCATCTAAGTACCTGTTCTGGAAGTAATTGATGGAGGTATCTACTGTCCGTATATCATGAGCCTGGGGAAATGATTCCGGATTAGTATGTTTAAAGAAGTAGAGGATTTGTTGCCTGATACCGTGAATGGAAATAGTACCTCCTTGTTCCCCGATAACCAAGGGGCCAGACGAGCGGGTGGCAGTTCTAGCTAAAAAAGGCCTTGAGAGTAGTGACTGAACACAGAGAAAAGATCCTGGGGAAGAAGAATAATCTTCCGAGGGAGCACCTATTTTGCGGATCCTCATTTCTTAGCTAGGAAAGCATTGTCTGGAGAAAGGAGTTCTTCGGCTGAAGTGAGGAAATCTATGTTTTCCAGGTTCGTGAGAGAGCTGCTAGTTCTGATATTCCATCACCTGAGGCCAAAGCCGTTAGAAATAAAGTCTTCCTAAGAAGAGTGATAAGAGCAGGATTCATTGTCCGTGTCCGGCGCAAGTTTTGAGGACACCGTTCATAGACCAGAGTCCTTTTGTGGCCGAACCGAAGGTCAAAGCCTAGCACATGTTTTTGGAATAGATGAGAAATAGGAATCAGCTAGGTTAATGTTAAACCCAACAAGGAAGATCTTCTTCAAAGCTGACTTGATGGTGGTTAAAGTGCTAACTGTTAGGCCTTTGCCAAATAAGAACCTCAAGAAAGAGATGGCTATATTCGGAGACATACGAGTATGGTCTGAACTCTTAGGGAATCTGCTAGTTGTTAACGGCCGAATCATATTGGCAAATTGTCGAGTCCCTTTTGTCTGATTCGATGAAGAGATCGATTTCCGGTTCAATGTTCGCGTCTCTACAAGCTGCAAACTTTCTGTAGCCCACAAAGTTAGAGTTTTGGCTATCCTTGAGCAATCTGACACAGTGAGTTTGGATTACTTGAGTCAGTTTGGGGAACGGGATCCGTAAGGGACAGAGTTTCAACTCGAGGAGGAGAGGAAACCAACTGTTCTTGGCCAGTGAGGTGGTACTAAAGCCACTGCCCCCCGGAAGGAGCGTAGTTTGTGTAAAATGTTATTCTGATTATAAAATAAATTTTTGAATAGACTTACCCGGTGATTATATAGCTGCAACCTTGTTGCTCGACAGACAACTCTACGGAAAAACTCGCCAGCGATCGCTACACAGGTTGCGGGTGTGCCCAACAGCGCCATCTGTCGACCAGATACCCAGCTCTCATGTAAACAAAGACTCAATTTTCTGCTCGTCCCACTGCGTCTCTATTGGGGAGGAAGGGAGGGTCATTTAATTTATAATCACCGGGTAAGTCTATTCAAAGATTTATTTTATAATCAAAATAACATTTTTCAATATTTAACTTAGCCGGTGATTCACACCCAGGATGGTGGGTAGAGACCAGTAATATATGTTTACACTTTTATGAGCTAAGAGTTTTTTATTTCATTTTAGAAGTTATCAAAATAACAAAAACAAAATAAATAGGTACCTGGTAAGGAAGTCGACTTGAACAATTACTCTGCCTTTTAAGTACGTCTTCCTTACGGAGCCTTGCGATCCTCTTAGGATGCTGATCGACCCCTAGGATCTGAAGTATCAAGGGTTGCAACCCATAAAACAGGACCTCATCAAACCCCTAATCTAGGCGCTCTCAAGAAATGACTTTGACCACCCGCCAAATCAACCAGGATGCGAAAGGCTTCTTAGCCTTCCGGACAACCCAAAAAACAACAATAAAAACATTTCAAGAGAAAGATTAAAAGGGTATGGAATTAGGGAATTGTAGTGGTTGAGCCCTCACCCACTACTGCACTCGCTGCTACGAATGGTCCCAGTGTGTAGCAGTCCTCGTAAAGAGACTGGACATCCTTTAGATAAAAAGACGCAAACACTGACTTGCTTCTCCAATAGGTTGCGTCCATTATACTTCGCAGAGATCTATTTTGCTTAAAGGGCACGGAAGTTGCGACAGCTCTAACTTCGTGTGTCCTCACCTTAAGCACTGCTTGGTCTTCCTCACTCAGATGTGAATGAGCTTCTCGTATTAACAGTCTGATAAAGTAGGATAAAGCATTCTTTGACATAGGCAAAGATGGTTTCTTAACTGAACACCATAAAGCTTCAGATTGGCCTCGTAAAGGTTTAGTTCGCTTTAAATAGAACTTAAGAGCTCTCACAGGGCATAAGACTCTTTCTAGTTCATTGCCTACAATATTCGATAAGCTGGGAATATCGAACGATTTCGGCCAAGGTCGAGAAGGCAGCTCATTTTTGGCTAGAAAACCAAGTTGTAGCGAACATGTAGCTTTTTCTGACGAAAATCCGATGTTCTTGCTGAAGGCATGAATCTCACTGACTCTTTTAGCTGTGGCTAAGCATACCAGGAAAAGTGTCTTTAAAGTGAGATCTTTCAGGGAGGCTGATTGTAGCGGCTCAAACCTGTCTGACATGAGGAATCTTAGTACCACGTCTAAATTCCAACCAGGTGTAACCAAACGACGCTCCTTCGTGGTCTCAAAAGACTTAAGGAGGTCCTGGAGATCTTTATTGTTGGAAAGATCTAAGCCTCTATGCCGGAAGACCGATGCCAACATGCTTCTGTAGCCCTTGATAGTGGGAGCTGAAAGGGATCGTCCTTTTCTCAGGTATAAGAGAAAGTCAGCTATTTGAGCTACAGAGGTACTGGTCGAGGATACAGAGACTGACTTGAACCAGTCTCGGAAGACTACCCACTTCGATTGGTAGACTCTAAGGGTGGATGTTCTCCTTGCTCTAGCAATCGCACTGGCTGCCTCATTCGAAAAGCCTCTAGCTCTCGAGAGTCTTTCGATAGTCTGAAGGCAGTCAGACGAAGAGCGTGGAGGCTTTGGTGTACCTTCTTTACGTGTGGCTGACGTAGGTCCACCCTTAGAGGAAGACATCTGGGAACGTCTACTAGCCATCGAAGTACCTCGGTGAACCATTCTCTCGCGGGCCAGAGGGGAGCAACTAGCGTCAACCTTGTCCCTTCGTGAGAGGCGAACTTCTGCAGTACCTTGTTGACAATCTTGAATGGTGGGAATGCGTATAGATCTAGATGTGACCAATCTAGGAGAAAGGCATCTATATGTATTGCTGCTGGGTCTGGGACTGGTGAGCAATATATTGGGAGCCTCTTGGTCAGCGAGGTTGCAAAGAGATCTATGGTTGGTTGGCCCCAAGTGGCCCAAAGTCTCTTGCATACATCCTTGTGGAGGGTCCATTCTGTTGGAATTACTTGCCCTTTCCGACTGAGACAATCTGCCATGACATTCAAGTTGCCTTGGATGAACCTCGTTACTAGTGTTATGTCTTGACCTTTTGACCAGATGAGCAGGTCCCTTGCGATCTCGAACGTCAGTGAGTGGGTCCCTCCTTGCTTGGAGATGTACGCCAAGGCAGTGGTGTTGTCCGAGTTCACTTCCACCACTTTGCCTCGAAGGAGAGACCTGAAGTTTTTCAAGGCCAGATGTACTGCCAGCAGCTCCTTGCAGTTGATATGCATGATCCTTTGACTCGAGTTCCACAGTCCCGAACATTCCCGACCGTCTAATGTCGCGCCCCAGCCTACGTCCGATGCGTCCGAGAAGAGAACGTGGTTGGGAGTCTGAACAGCCAGGGGAAGACCCTCTCTTAGGTTGATACTGTCCTTCCACCAAGTCAGACAAGACTTCATCTTTTCGGAAATGGGGATCGAGACCGCTTCTAGCGTCTTGTCCTTTTTCCAGTGAAAAGCTAGATGGTATTGAAGAGGACGGAGGTGTAGTCTTCCTAATGACACAAATTGTTCCAGGGATGATAGCGTCCCTACCAGACTCATCCACTGCCTGACTGAGCAGTGTTCCTTCTTCAGCATGTTCTGGATGCATAACTGGGCTTGGCTTATTCTGGGGGCCGACGGAAAAGCCCGAAAAGCTAGACTGTGAATCTCCATCCCTAAATACACAATAGTTTGGGATGGGACCAGTTGCGACTTTTCCATATTGACAAGGAGACCCAATTCCTTGGTCAGATCTAGAGTCCACTTTAGATCCTTCAGACAGCGACGACTGGAAGAGGCTCTGAGAAGCCAGTCGTCCAAATAAAGGGAGGCTCGGATGTCCGATAAATGGAGGAATTTGGCTACATTCCTCATCAGCCTCGTAAACACAAGAGGAGCTGTGCTTAGGCCAAAGCACAGGGCCCGAAACTGGTAGACCACCTTTTCGAAAACGAATCTCAGAAAAGGTTGGGAGTCCGGGTGGATGGGGACGTGGAAGTAGGCGTCCCTTAGGTCTAACGAGACCATCCAGTCTTCCCTTCTGACCGCTGCTAAGACTGACTTTGTGGTCTCCATGGAGAACGTCTGCTTTGTGACAAAGACATTCAGAGCACTGACGTCTAGCACCGGCCTCCACCCTCCTGTCTTCTTTGAAACCAAGAAGAGGCGGTTGTAGAATCCCGGAGATTGAAGGTCCGAGACTTTGACCACCGCTCCCTTCTCTAGTAAAAGAGACACTTCCCGTTTCAAGGCTCGTCTCTTGTCTTCCTCTTTGTACCTGGGAGAGAGATCGATGGGAGACGTTGCTAGAGGGGGTTTCCGTACAAAAGGGATCTTGTACCCCTCTCTGAGCAACTTCACAGATTGTGCATCTGCGCCTCTCTTCTCCCAGGTCTGCCAGAAGTTCTTGAGTCTGGCTCCCACTGCTGTCTGAAGATGCGGGCAGTCAGACTCTGCCCTTATAGGACTTGGATCCTTTCTTCTTCCCTCGTTTCCCTTCGGCACGAGCACCTCCTCTGCTGGAGGCTCTGCCACGAAAGGGCGGAATAAATCGAGACGCTGGAGTGTCCATCCTTGGTCTAGCTGACAAGGTAGGCAAAGGGGGAGCTTTGCGAGCTGAGGACGCAACAAGATCGTGAGTGTCCTTCTGCACTAACGAAGCGGCTATTTCCTTAATCAGGACTTCTGGAAAAAGGCACTTGGAAAGAGGAGCAAAGAGAAGTTCAGATCTCTGGCACGGTGTAACTCCAGCAGAAAGGAATGAGCAGAGATTTTCTCGCTTTTTTAGGACTCCGGACACAAATGATGCAGCAAGCTCATTAGACCCATCACGTACGGCCTTGTCCATGCAGGACATAATGAGCAAGGAAGTCTCTTTATCTGTCGAAGAGATCTTCCTGCTTAGGGCTCCTAGACACCAGTCTAAGAAGTTAAAAACTTCGAAGGCCCTAAAGATTCCTTTCAAAAGGTGGTCCAGGTCCGAAGATGACCAACATATCTTTGAGCGTCTCATGGCAAGGCGGCGGGGAGAGTCTACAAGACTTGAGAAGTCGCCCTGGGCAGAGGCAGGAACTCCCAAGCCGAGAATTTCTCCCGTGGCATACCAGACGCTCGATCTAGAAGAGAGTCTAGCAGGGGGAAAAGCAAAGGCTGTCTTCCCTAAACTCTTCTTGGACTGCAACCATTCTCCTATCACCCGCAAAGCTCTCTTAGACGAGCGTGCGAGGACGAGTCTAGTAAAGGCAGGAGTGGTAGACGGCATGCCTAAAACAAACTCTGAAGGCGGAGAACGAGGAGCCACAGAAACAAACTGGTCAGGAAACAGCTCTTTGAAAATGGCCAAAACTTTTCTAAAGTCCAAAGAGGGTTGAGTAGACTTAGGCTCGTCCAATTCTGATTGTGGTTCATCTATATGTGCAGCAACATCATCATCAGAAAGTTCCTCATCCGACAACTGATGAGGAAACGGCAACGGAGTGGGTAACGGCTGGTTCGCTGAGTCCGGTCGCACTGGTGCATGCGTGACTGAGCCGGACGCAACGTCATGGAACTGCTACCCAGTCTGTGAGCTGGCAACAACCATGGTAGCGCGGGGACGCACAGCGTCTACTCCAGACTGTCTAGACTGATGTGGGTGCGCAGTGGAAACCACACTGGGTTGCGGAGGTTGACGCACCGCGTCAAAACAAAGCAACTCTGACGGTTGTTGAACATCCAGAACGTCAACGGCAACCTCCGTGCGTCGCTTAACGTCAACATGCGGCTGGCAGATCACACTGGAACGCATGGGTGGAGGAACTCTCTCAACTGGTGTGCGTGAGAAGGTTACCTCAGCGTCCACAGGACGCACAACCGATCGCGTGGAGGGTTGTAGGCTAGGTACTGCACTAGTTGGTACGGCAGCAACCTTCTCCGCACAAAAGTCCTGCATCAGAGACGTAAGTTTAGACTGCATGTCTTGCAGTAGAGACCACTTAGGGTCTACGGGAGCAGGTGCGGCGACAGACGGTGTTACTGTCTGAAGCGGTACCGCTTTGCCTCTCTTAGGCGGTGAGCAGTCATCGGATGACGGCAACGAGTCCGAACTGACCCAGTGGCTACAACCGCACCCGTTGGACTTGTGCTGAAGGGACCGATTGACGTTTTAACGGTCGCGAGACCTTGGTCCAAAGTTTCTTGCGAGAAACACCTTCAGAAGACGAGGTATAAATGGGCTCTCTCGTCTTAGTTAGGTAGGAGCGATCTTGGGTAGATACGCCCGATACCACGGAGGGAACGTCTGTTCGCTGATTAAAGCCTCTCGAACCCATGCGTCGTACGACATTGCTTCTCCCCTGGACTTGGGAGCTTGCAAGAGGTCCCGGACTAGGAGGACGACAGGCACGAACAGACGAACCCTCAAGCGCAACACTGTCCACAACACTATCACTTGGCACTTTAGCACTTCCCACTGTACTTTGGCACTTAAGCTCCTTCACATCCGCCATGAGCTGATTACGGTCACTAGCAAGGGACTCAACTCTCTCACCCAGAGCCTGGATGGCACGCATCATATCAGCCATCGATGGTTCCTGAGTGCCAGGAGGGGGGTTAGGAGCAACCACTACAGGGGAAGGAATAGGTTGTGGGGCATGAGGAGAGGATATATCAATAGAACGAGAAGAACTTCTCCTAACTCTATCTCTCTCTAGCCTACGTGTGTACTTTTGAAATTCGATAAAATCGAATTCCGAAAGGCCAACGCACTCCTCACACCGATCTTCCAATTGACAGGTTTTATCCCGACAATTGGAACAAACAGTGTGAGGGTCGATAGAAGCCTTCGGAAGACGCCTAGAACAGTCCCTAGCATTGCATTTCCTAAATTTGGGGACTTGTGAAGGGTCAGCCATTTTGAATTGGTCAAGGGAAATTCCAAAAAACGATCAAAAAGTCATCAACAAAGAATCCGTTATCAAAAAGAGTTCAAGGATTTGTGTGAAGAAAAACACTGCACAGCGAAAGCTCAAAACTAGAATATAGTACTTCACCAATTAGATGTGAAAAACTCCAGTTTAGCAACAGCGAGTAAAGTACGTCTTGTCGACACCTCGACAGAGAGAAAATTGAGTCTTTGTTTACATGAGAGCTGGGTATCTGGTCGACAGATGGCGCTGTTGGGCACACCCGCAACCTGTGTAGCGATCGCTGGCGAGTTTTTCCGTAGAGTTGTCTGTCGAGCAACAGAGTTGCAGCTATATAATCACCGGCTAAGTTAAATATTGAAAAAGTCTCATTAGAAGATTCACTGGGGGAAATAGGTAAACCTTCTTCTAATGGTTCCTGAGTATCCACCAGAATGAAATTATGTCTAGAGACCATTCTGACTCCAGTGGTTTCGTCCTGGCAAGTGAGTCCGCTCTCACATTCTGGACTCCCGCAAGGTGAGTTACTGACAGGATCCAGTTCTTTTCTGTTCACCAGGCGAAGATAAGTGACCAGGATCCGATTCAGGTTGGGTGACTTGGATCCTCCCCTGTTGACGCAGTGTACTACGTCTGTGCTGTCTGACACTACTCTGATGTGGCTCGACCTCGGAGGAGAGAGTCTCTTCAGGGTCAAGAACACTGCCATGGCTTCGAGAACATTGATATGGAACTGTTTCATGGCGGGTGACCAAGACCCCTGAAACATCTGATGTTCGGAGTAATCCCTCCAACCACTTAGAGGCGCGGCTGTATGGAATGTCTCTTGTGGAGGTGGGAATTGTAGAGGAACCGATTTGGAGAGGTTCTTCGGTTCGGACCATGGGCGTAGTCTCATTTTTAAGACAGAGGGGATCTTCGAGACCTTGTCTCTTAAAGGTACTGTAGCTCTTTCTCCAAACTCGATTGATGTCTTTGAATTTTGTTATTGAAGTGAATTGGAGAAGGCCGATGATACTTTCTAAGGTTCTTCTGGACATCTGTTTGTGTTTGAGAAAATTCTTGATCTTGGAAGCTATTCCTCTTACCTTTTTGGAAGGGAGAGACAACGTGTGCTTCGAAAGGTCCCACTGAATGTCTAACCATTCTAAGTGGCCTGATGGTTGCAGGCGAGACTTTTGGAGATTGACCCGAAATCACAGATTGTCGAGAAATCGAAGTACTTCCTTCGTAGCTCTGTTGCCTTCTATGGCCGACCGGGCCCAAATGAGCCAACCGTCCAGATAAGCAATGATCTGTATCCCTTGGTTCCTGAGTTGTTCTAACACTGTCTCTCCCAGTTTCGTGAATATCCTGGGATCAATGTTGAGGCCGAAGGGCATGTCTTGAACGCAAAAGCTTTCCTGCCTAGGCGGAAACCCAGATAAGAAGAGAAGTTTCGAGCTATAGGCACATGATAATAGTCGTCGGTAAGATCGACAGAGGTGGTGACGGCCCCACGGGGAAGTAAGGTCCGTACCTGAGAGATAGTCAACATCCGGAACTTGTCGCAGAGAATGTAAGAGTTTAGCTTTGACAAGTCCCGGTCCACTCTCAATGCCGACAAGCCTTTCTTCGGAATTGTGAACAGGCGCCCTTGGAACTTCGGTGATCGGTCCCGTTTGATTGCTTTCTTCTTGAGTAACTCTGTGGTGTACTCTTTCAGGATGGGAGTGGATTTCTGGGAGAAGGTCACAGGTGGAGGAGGAGGACCTTGTGGCCCTTTCCACCTCAAACCTTCAGAGATTATGCTATGAGCCCACGGACCGAAGGTCCAATGGTCTTGAAAGTGGTAAAGTCTCTCCCCTACTGGCACCACCTCATTGTGAGGGAGTGAACCTAGGTCCTTGCCTTCCCCGAGCCCCCTTTTTTCTAGGTCCGCCTCGATGACGGAACTGTCTTCTACTCCTGTATCTTCCTCTCTGGTGTCCACGAAAGAAACCTGAGGGTTCAGAGCTAGGGCTGTATGCAGGCGAGGGCATCCAAACGGGGTTGGGCTGTGTACCTGGGGAATCAGTGAGGTAGCCCACCTGATGAGGGGGGATCCGGATGCATAGGCGTCGAATCAGAGGAAGACTGTGATGACGAGTGGGAAACTGACTATTGATGGCAGTGACCCCGGTTCGTTTTGTAGAGGGTAACTCTCTGCTTCTTCTTGAAGAAAGCTTGCTTTTGGTCTTCGACCTTCTTTCCTGCAATTTTGGTTTGCTCTTGTATCATCTTGTAGAACCTTGTTCACCTCCTCCTGAGGGAAAAGGGTTTTACCCCATCAGGAAGAAACTATCAGCCTACTCGATTCCTGCCTGATAGAGACCTCAGACAGAACGTATTTCCTACAACTAACCCGAGCAGACCACCAAGCGTGTAGGTTGAATTGGAAGGACAGAGATTGGTTCTTCATGAATATCCGAAACAAAGTCTCAGTGGGATAAATCGAGGCTAGGGTCTCCCCGAGGTGGGGTCCGGCTCTTTAAGAGCCAGCATGGCCGAACCTTCTTTGTCAGCTTGAATAGTAAGACCTGTCCATTAATCCGTAATAGGCAAGGCAACAATGAGAGCAGTTGTAGATATGGCGTATTCCCCATTGTGTGGGGTGAGCTTGGAATTAGCGTACCCCCCAGACCGACAACATCCTGGTCCAGACAGATCGGGCCTGCCCTTTAGGAAATAATACCATTACCTTCGGTACCTTGTCTAACCTAAACAAAGCATGCTCTTTCAATCGAACGAATCCGTTTAATGGGAATTCTAGTACCTGAGAGTAAATTCTAGGTCCTCCAGAGGGCGGACGTCTATGCCATCCAGAGTTATGGAACCATCAATATATGGGACATGTAAGGCAAATTTCTATGTGTTGTTTTTATCAAAGGAGGTTACTTCGATACGCCTGGGGCTGTAGGGGGAGTCATCCGAGTTCCTGAACGGATCCGACTCACCACCATAGTGTGCTAATTATCCAGTGTAGGCAATGGGCAGCGAGTTGTTAGGTTAGGAGTTATCCCACCCTAGGGTACCAAAGATATGAGAAACCACACCTGTTTTTCTTACCTAACCCTAACGATAATAGGTTCTAGAAGTAGAAGCTACCTAGTAATCAAATTTGGTTGATGTATTTACATAATCATGAGTAATGTCAGCACATCTACATGCTTGCGGATACTACTACTATCATTAAACGTAGGAGATTAACCAGCCCAATAAGTCAACCTCGACTTTTACAGAGATGACCAAGCTCAATTAGGTTGTACATCTCTAGGGTGTGGAATAATGTCATACAGTTGTCATTATACAGAGAAATACGCTAATGAGCTGGAATGGTGGCACTTTCTGTGATGTCAGCACACGCAGGAATGGCAGCATGTATAGACAGTGTATGCCTTGGAACAGTGAAATGATATTTTCATAATAAAATAAATTTTTGAACATACTTACCTCGTAGTTATATATAGAGCTTAGTCCCTGATGTCATGGCAGAATTTCAAAACTCGCAGCAATCGCCGATTGGGTAGCCAGGAGTACCACCTGTGCGCCCTCTACCCAGGTACCTGGAACCATTCCAACTATTCCTCAGATCTTCCATGCCCTTAGTCTCTAGAGGGGAGGAGGGTGGGAATTAAATTATATATAACTACCAGGTGAGTATGTTCAAAAATTTATTTTATTATGAAAATATCATTTTTAAACATCTGACTTACCTGGTCGTTATATATATATATAGCTGATTGACACCTTTGGTGGAAGGTCAGAGACAGCCAACATCGTTGGAATTTACCTATGAGTTAATAAACAAGCTTAAGGCTTCGTACCTGTTAAGGAAGCTGACTTCAATGATCTCCTGCCTCATTATGTCCGCTTTCCTTAAGAGATCCAGCGATCCACCCAGGGGGCTAAAGACCTCTAGAAGCTGTCAAACCGGTGTATAACCTCTATGTGACAGGACCTCCTCCAATATCCTTGTTCCGGGCACTCCCAAGGAACAAACTAACCACCTGACTGTAAATCAATGATTGTGGAAGACTGCGTCCAGTCTCCACAAACAACCATAAAAATACAACAGTTCCAAGAGAAGAAAAAGGGTATTAGGTTATTGGATTGTAGTGGTAGATCCTTCTCCCACTACTGCACTCGCTGCTACGAATGGTCCCAGGGTGTAGCAGTCCTCATAAAGTCTGAACTTGCTTCAGATGGTGTGAGGCAAACACTGATTTGCTCCTTCAGAATGTTGTGTCCATGATACTTTGCAAGGACCTATTCTGTTTGAAGGCTACAGAGGTTGCTAAAGCTCTAACCTCATGTGCTTTGACCTTCAGAAGCTTGAGATCAGCCTCACTACAATGTGAATGAGCTTCCCTTATTAAGAGCCTGATGAAGAAGAATGGCGCATTCTTTGACATTTGTAGCGAAGGCTTTTTGACTGAGCACCAAAGTGCTTCTGAGTTACCACGTAAATCCTTCGTTCTCATCAGGTAAAACTTCAGGGCTCTTACCAAACACAGGACCTTCTCTAATTCCTCTCCAACCAAATCCGAAAAGTTCGGAATCTCAAAAGACTTGGGCCAGGGTTGAGCAGGGCGTTCATTCTTTCCCAGAAAACCCAGCTGTAAGGAGCAGATAGCCTTGTTATCTCTAAAGCCTACCGTTTTGTTGAAGGCATGAATTTCACAGACCCTTTTTGCTGTCGCCAAACTGACTAAAAAGAGTGTCTTCATGGTGAGGTCCTTCAACGAAGCTCTATGTAAAGGTTCGAACCTACTACTCATTAGGAACTTCAGGAATGCATCTAGATTCCAAGCTGGAGATTCCTGATGCCCTTCCTTAGTAGTTTCAAAGGATCTAAGAAGATCCTGGATATTTTTATTAATAGACAAATCCAAAATTCCTGTCTGAAGATGGCTGCTAACATGCTTCTGTATCCCTTGATGGTTGAGGTCGAAAACTTACGCCTCCTTCTAAGGTACAGAAGGAAGTCAGCAATCTGAGTCACAGAGGTACTTGAAGAGGAAAAAGAGTTGTCTCTGCACCATTCTCTAAAAACCTCCCACTTGGAGGTTTTGATGGTACCTATCCAAGTGGGGTTGTTTGAGTAGATCTACTCTCAAAGGGAGGCTTCTCGGTGTGTCCACCATCCATTCCAGTACCTCTGTGAACCACTCTCTTGTGGGCCAAAAGGGGGCCACTAGAGTCATTCTGGTGCCCTCGTGCAACACAAATTTTTGAATCACCTTGTGACTATCTTGAATGGTGGAAAAGCGTACACGTTTAGGTGAGACCAGTTCATGAGGAACGTGTTGATGTGAACTGCTTCGGGATCTGGCACTGGAGAACAGTAAGTCTCCAGCCTCTTCGTTTTCGTTGTGGCAAACAGCTTTATGCAAGGACGACCCTAAGTCTGCCACAGGTTCTTGCAGACTTCCTGATGAAGCATCCATTCTGTACACAAGACTTGACCCTTTCTGCTCAGACTGTCTGCCATCACATTTCTTTCCCCTTGAATGAATCTCGTGACTAGACTCACATTCCTTTCTCTTGACCAGTAAAGGAGCTCTCTCACAGTCTCGTAAAGACACCTCGAGTGGGTTCCGCCTTGCTTGTCTATGTAGGCCAACGCAGTAGTGTTGTCGGAGTTGACCTGTACCACCCTGTTCAGAACTCAATCTTCGAATCCTTTGAGAGCTAACAAGACTGCCAACACCTCCTTTTGATTTATATGGAGGGTCTCCAGTTCTTCTGTCCAGGAACCCGAGATCTCCAACTTTCCCAGTGTTGTTCCCCATCCCGAGTCCGAGGCATCAGAACACAACACAAGGTCTGGGTTCTTCTGTTCTAGAGAAAGACCCTCTTGAAGCTTGACAGGGTCGTTCCACCACCGAAGACATTGCTTCGTGAACTCTGAAATGGGGATACACTTCGTCTCCAGCTCCATTCCCTTGTTCCAATGTAGATTGAGATGGAACAGAAGAGGGCGAAGATTCAGTCTTCCCAGGGAGACAAACTGCTCCAGCGAGGAAAGGGTCCCCAGTAGGCTCATTCATTTCCTCGCAGAACACGTTCATTTCCCTAGAAAGCTTTGAAGTTTCACCAGGGCTTGTTCCCTCCTTGAGGCAGAAGGAAAAGCCCGAAAAGCTCGACTCCGAATCTCCATCCTTAAGTACAGAATCTCTTGGGATGGGGTCAGTTGCGACTTGTCCTTGTTTATCAGAAGACCCAGTTCCTCTGATAAATTCAACATCATCTGCAGATCCTCCAGGCATCAACTGTAAGAATGAGCTCTGAGGAGCCAGTCGTCCAGATACAGAGAGGCTCTGATACCTCTCGAATGCAGCATTCCCGCTACATTGGACATCAACTTATGTGAAGATTTGAGGCGTGGTGCTTAATCCGAAAGAAAGAGCCCGAAACTGGAATACCTCCTCTTTGTACACGAACCTCAGGTATTTCGTGAAGTTTGGATGGATGGGGATGTGGAAATACGCATCCTGAAGGACTAACGAGACCATCCAGTCGTCCTTCCTGACTGCTGCTAGGACTGATTTTGTTGTTTCCATAGTGAATTTCGTTTTCCGTACGAAGACGTTGAGTGCACTCACATCCAGGACTGGTCTCCATCCCCGAGTTCTTGGGAACCAGGAACAAGCGATTGTAAAATCCTGGTGACCCTAAATCTCCCACCTTCTCTATTGCCTTCTTCTCTAATAAAAGCGACATTTGTTGTTGAATCGCCTGTACTTCTGATTCCTCTCTGTATCTGGCTGAGAGATCTATCGGAGTTACTACCAAAGGAGGTTTTCCTAGGAAAGAGATTTTGTATCCCTCCTTGAGTAACTGAACAGACCAAAGGTCTGCTCCTCTCTTCTCCCATACTTGCCAGAAGTTGGTTAGTCTGGCTCCTACCGCTGTCTGAAGATGAATGCTTCAACCTTGTCTAGAGCCTCTCCTCTTCGATCTCCTTCCCTCGGGTCTGGTACTACTTCTGCCGAAGGCTTTCCCCCCGAAAGGGCTGAGAAAACTGATGAGATGGTGTTTCCTCCTTAGGTTTACGACTCGAGAAGGATGAAGGCAGAACCTTTCTCGCTGTCTTAGAAACGAAGTCCTGGGTGGCCTTTTGGGCAAACGCGGAAGAGACTTCTCTGACCAGATCTTGCGGGAAAAGGAGCGAAGAAAGAGGTGCATAAAGCAGTTCAGATTTCCGCATGGGCGTAACCCCATTCCCCAAAAAAGCTCACATTTGGGCCCTTTTCTTAAGGACACCTGCCGGGAAAAGTGCCGCTAACTCATTCTCTCAACGCCTTGTCCATACAAGACATAATGTGGACGAGACCTGTGTCAACCTCCTTCAACGAATCCTTCTTTTTCCCCAAGGCTCCCAGAGTCCAGTCGAGAAAATTAAACACTTTGAAGGCTCTGAAAATGCCTTTGAGAAGGTGATCCAACTCAGAAGTTGACCAAAAAACTTTAGCCCTCCTCATGGCCGTTTGCCGAGGGGCGTCCACCAGACTCGAGAAGTCCCCTTGGGCAGAGGCAGGGACTCCCAGGCTGAGAGCTTCTCCAGTCTCGTACCAAACACTCGATCTGGATGCTAATCTGGCCGGAGGAAAAGAGAAAATTGTTTTTCCCTGGTCTTTCTTAGATTGCATCCAGTCCCCCATCACCTTCAAGGCTCTTTTGGATGAGCGAGACAAAACCATCTTCATAAAATGGGACTCCTTCGAAGCTTTCCCGAGCGTAAATTCTGAAGGCAGGGAACGAGGAGCAGCAGGAACAAAGTTCTCAGGGAAAACCTCAGAAAAAATTCTCATGAGTCTTTTCAAGTCCGGCGACGAATGGTGGTTCTTCGGGTCCTCTTCTTCAGAAACCTCCTCTAAGGGATTACTATGGGAAAGGTGATAGTCGTCATTCCCTTCTTCTGACAGTTCTTGCACCGAAGTAGAGACGTCCTGTTTCCTTCTTATCATGACTCCTTGAGTCATGGCGTCCAATTTCATGACGCCTGGCATCACGGTGTTCAAAAACTTGACGGTCGGAGCCATGACGTCCGCGTTCTTGACACTCGGCTTCATGACGTCCAACTTCTTGACGCTCGGCGACATGACTTCCAATTTCCCGAGGCTTGGCGTGATGTAGTCCAACCTCTTGACGTTCTGCGTCATGACCCTCTTGACGCTTGGCGTCATAGCGTGAAGATTCTTGACGCTCGGCGCCCTGGCTAGCAACTCTCTTCTTGTCTGTGGGCTGCCAGACCTTCATGAGGGAGGAGAGTTTTTGCTGCATATCCTGAAGTACGCTCAAGTTCGGCGTAACTTGCTGCTGGGGACAAACAGGAGAAGCTGCTTCCTCGACTAATTCTCCCTCCACGTCGCTCAAGGATACTGCAGAACGTTCAGGAAACGAGTACCAATCCGAAGGAGGAGGAGGAGCATGTATAGAAGTCATGCAAGCCTCCGACAACTGCTTGTCTTTTACCGATGGGGATGGCCGCCTGACATCTTCCAACCTCCTTTTGTCTCCTACCCAAGTAGATGGCCGCTTGGCAGGAGAACTTTCCTCGGAGTAGGAAGGAAAATGCTCCGGACTGCTCCAATGGCTGCAACCTGGAGCCTGAGGTGTCATAACACGACGCTGCTCAACAACGGAAATTTTCCTCTTGAGAGGTCTTGACGTAAGACGCCAGCCCCGTCTGGGAGCTGCGTCATCGACGATGAAGATAACACTTTTACCTCGCCTTTCGCATGGCGAGGGAGAGCGTCCTGGAAAGCGTCAACAGGTACGCTCAAGGGGACGACTGCTCGGGAGCTAACGCCTCTCGCCTCCCTTCGCCTGTTGACATTCCTTCTCCCAGGGGTTGGGAGCGTCCTAGGAAGCGTCAACAGGTACGCTCGAGGGGAAGACTGCTCGGGAGATAACGCCTCTCGCCTCCCTTCGCCTGTTGACATCCCTTCTCCCAGGGGTTGGGGAGCTTGGAAGAGGTTTAGGGCTAGGAGGACAACAGGTCCATGCAGCCGCACCCTCTTAGCACTGACACTTGCACTTTTCAATTCTTTCACATCGGACCATAATTTAGTCCTTTCCGCTGCGAGAAAGACTACTATTTCGCCAAGGGCTTGAATGGCCACCATCATGTCTTTAAGAGTTGGCTCGGAAGTTTCTACAGTAGGGGGATCTGGAACTACCACTACAGGGGAAGGATCAATAGGCTCGTTAACAAGGGGAGGGGAATTATCCCTAGAAGAACGAGACATACTTTTACTTCTCCTGATCCTATCCCTTTCAAGCTTACGCACGTAGCAGTCATAATCCAACCACTCACTCTCAGTCAAAATTACACATTCATCACACTGATCATCCAACTCGCAACACTTACCCCTACATTTAACACAAATGGAGTGGGGATCTACAGAGGCTTTAGCAAGCTGGGTCTTACATCCTCTTACACACCTTCTAATATTTGAAGAAGAGTCAGACATGATGAAAAAATCCAAAGAGAGATCAAAACAAGCAAGGGTCAAACCAAAAATATCTAATCAGTGCCAAGAAAATACCAAAAAACAAAACCAAAACGAGCGAAGGCCAAAGCAAAAGTGTACTTCACCAAATTAACTGCAAAAAACACAGCGAGCGAAATTCCAACGATGTCACCGGTGAGGCGGCAGGGAAGATTTGAGAAATAGTTGGAATGGTTCCAGGTACCTGGGTAGAGGGCGCACAAGTGGTACACCTGGCTACCCAATCGGCGATTGCAGCGAGTTTTGAAATTCTGCCGTGACGTCAGGGACTAAGCTATATATATAACTACCAGGTGAGTCAGATGTTTAAAAACGTGTTGTTGGCACATAGGACGTAGATATGTTAGTAGAGACAGGTTAGGGTTTAGCCTTCCACATCTGTTTGGAAGGGGATAATGCAATTGTACTCTGATCAGTCAGTCAAACCAGTAAAGTCTGTTGTGGACACTCCAGAGGAAGTATGAATAGCGTTAGACTAAATGATGAGAATTCTCAGACGAACTCGGATAATTCTCACGAGTACCCCTGACCACACGAGGCAGGTCAGACTTGTATGAAGGAGTGGCTGAAAGATAAGGATCTTCCAACAGGGCAGCATCAGTACGTGGGGACATAGCAGTTTTAACTAAATAATGTGGCATTCTCAGGTGAGAACGAGGGGCTACTTTCGGCGCTTTGAAGGGTAATAACGTGAGAAGTGAAAAGTCATCTTGCTGGAAATCGGTCATAAAGGGCTCACCACTAAGCACACTAGTGGGAGGCAAGAAAGATCTGTGTAAATCAGTGTAATCAGGCACTAATGACAATGAGACTGGATCACACACATGAAGTGCAGGGGCTGTAGCCTGGGAGTCACTCTCTGTTAGTGATTCATGATTAAAAGGGCCATGGGGCAATAATACAACGACAAAAGTTACCATCAATATGGAAGGCAATTCAATCTTGGCCATCATCCTCAGTTACCAGAGCCCCTGAGGGCTCTGTAATAGGAGGAACAGGGTAAGGAATATTGTGTCACCCAGAAAGGAGCTCACGCGTCTTGCTATCCAGGGAAGAGGAGGAGGAATTAGAACAATCCCTTTTAGCTCGTTTTTTATGACAGATACCATATGTCTCCTACTGGGAGGATGGCCACTCCCTACAATACTCACACAAAGATTCTATGGAACACCGCTTACCACGGCACTTCGGGCAAAGGGGACGAGGATCTACTGCATCTTGATCCAACTCATAAAGTGCCACAAGGACAACCATCACAGCCAGGGCAAGACCACATTACATTGGCAACAGCAATCATGGCACAACAAAGCACAGAAAGCACTGCAAGGATAATCCAGTGTGGAGTTGTGATTGTACAACGGCAAGAGATGACAGCCTCGTCAGGACGACCAAGAGAGGAGTGAAGTTTAAGGCATAACCTAAATACATCACAACTAACAACTCAATCACAGAGTTGTTCAAATATGTGAGGAAGTTCAACTTGTTTGAACACTGTGCCTAATATTGGCGGTGACTTACCCCCAACCACCTGCTCATCCATGGCTGTAACATACACCAATAGCTCAAAACATGGTACAGCAATAGCAGTCTTTAAGATCTACAGGATTCAAAGCTTCTACTAGGAGCATTAAAATCATAAGTTGTAGCCATTTTCTAAAACAATGATGTCCAGGTGTATTAAACTACAGTACTGTATCTTACTATAGTAACAGGTAACTTAAATCGACTTGTACAGTGCTTCAGATATCTAATGTGGCAATGATCTTTATGCTATTATTAACTGTAAAAAGAAATAAGAAAAAAGACAACAGGTCATTTGAATAATCTTCAAGTACAGAAAACAAGTAGATAAAATCAAACCTTACCTTCAGTCCTTTAGTTCCTTGTTAAACTACAGGCAGTTTTTCTGCCAAAAGAAAAAGGTGATGCACAAGAAAAAAAAGGATCCTCAATGACTGCCATTTCGAACTGTAATGGTGTATACACACTTAGAATGCAAATACAGAATAAAAAAATATACAGTACAGTACTTGAATATCACTCGGTAAAGTAGCCTACAGCAATCATCAAACAGATAATCCACTTCCTAATCTAACTATTTACCAAGGCACTTCCCCCAATTTTGGGGGGTAGCCACATCAAACAAAGGAACTAAAGGGGACCTTTCCTGTCTCCGCTCCTCTCAGCCTGACGAGGGATTCAGCCGAGTTTGGCTGGTACTGCTAGGGTGCCACAGCTCACCCTCCCCAGTTTCATACGGTGAATCCCCTACTGCGGCTATCTCCGCTGTCACCAAGGAGACTGGAGGAAGAAGTAGGGCCTACCAGAACTGCGTCACAATCGCTCACCATTCCTATTTCTAGCATGCTCTCTTACCCTTCTCACACCTATCCTCCTATCACCCAGAGCTTTCTTCACTCCATCCATCCATCCAAACCTTAGCCTTCTTGAATTTTTTCCCCCCAATTTTTGCATTCATCACCTTTAGCAGACATCCACAAAAACCTCAACACATTCATATCCACTCTAGCTGCTAAATCATTCATTTCACACGTTCTTACCCTCACTACTTCGTTCCTAACCCTATCTAATCATGATACACCAGCCATACTCCTCAAGACACTTCATCTGAAACACATTCAATTTCTGGCTCTGTCACTTTCATTCCCCACAACTCTGATCCATACATCACAGTTGGTATAATCACTTTCTCATACAGAACTCTATTGATATTTATGCCTAACCCTCTAATCTTTACCACTCCCTTCACTGTCCCCCACACTTTACACCCTTTATTCACGCTGACGTACATCAGTTTCCACTCCACCACTATTTATTGCAAGTACTTAAACTTGATCTACTTCAAGTAACTCTCCATTCAACATGACATTCAACCTCGCACCAACCTCCCTTCTCGTGCATTTCTTAACCTTACTCTTACCCATATCAACCTGATTGACCTAGCTTCTCTTACAAGTCTGTAAACAGTAAAGTATCATCCGCAAACAACAAC
The DNA here is from genome assembly GCF_036898095.1 of Palaemon carinicauda. Lineage (NCBI taxonomy): Eukaryota > Metazoa > Arthropoda > Malacostraca > Decapoda > Palaemonidae > Palaemon > Palaemon carinicauda. Next base: position 11,009,731 of record NC_090768.1, read on the forward strand.
TGATTTACCTCCCATTCATGATCATTCTCGTCTATCAGTTACGTTCCTCGACCAAGCACACAAGCATTCACCTCACCACTACGTCAACAAACAAATCGAACAACCATGGCAACATCACACATCACTGTCTCAGCCACACTCTCACTGGGAACCACTTATTCACTTCATTTCCTATCTTAACACATGCTTTACTACCTATGTAGAAACTCCATTACTGCTTGCAACAAACTTCCACCCATTCTATATAACCTCATCACACTCCACATTGCTTCCCAATCAACTTTATCATACCCTTTCTCCAGATCCATAAATGCAACATACACCACCTTGCCTTAGGCTAAATATTTATCTTCTAAAAACTACCCTGTACTTCGAAGATTGCCTTCTCTTTTTAATTCTTATGGCTATTAATTACTCTTCCATTAACTTCCAACCACACTCAACAAACTAATACCCCTTGAATTACACCACTAATGCAAATCTTATATAGTGGTACAATACACGCACACACCCAGTCTACTGGTACCATTGACAACACAAAACATACATTAAACAATCTCGCCAACCATTCAAATACAGTCACACTCCTTCCTTTAACATCTCTGTCCTTACACCATTCATACCAGGTGCTTTTCCTACTCTCGTTTCATCTAGTGCCCTCCTCACTTGTAATCTCCCTCATTTTCCTCTCCCATCACTGACACATCAACAACTGCAACAGCTATATCTGCCTCCTTATTATCCTCAACATTCAGTAAACTTTCAAAATATTCCGCCCACCTTTTCCTTGCCTCCTCTCCTTTTACCAACCTTCCATTTCCATCTTTCACTGTCTCTTCAATTCTCAAACCACCTTTCCTTACTCTTCAATTCTTTCCAAAATTACTACTTATTCTCTTCATACGAACGACCCAATCCCTCACCCCACTGAGTTAGCAGGCCCCTTTGCCTCAGCTGCCTTACGTTTTACTTCCACATTTTTTCTTTCTCAATTCTCTACACTCACTGTGCAGCCATTCGTCAAATGTCCTCATTTTCTCTTCCACTTTTATCTTCACTCCCCCCTTTACTATGCATCCTCTAACAACCTCCTTGCCACACACGTCACTGGCATCCCAATAAATTTTTCTTTTACAAACTTCCACTCCTCCAAATTACCAGTGTCACTCGCTTTCACTCAGTCATATGCCACTTCCAATCTTTCTTGATACCCACTTTTTACCTCTGGTTTCAACTCAAAACCTTTCCCACCTTCCTGTAACAATGCGCACCCACACCCACCTCTTCTGCTACAACTAATTTTCCTTCCACCAAAAAATTATCAGACATACTGTTAGCCAAACCCATAAACAAGTACACGTCTTTCAATGTTCCATAGATTCTTTTAGTTATCAACAAATAATCCATTAATACCCTTTCTACTGCTCTTACATATGTATACTTGTTATTGTCTTTTGTTTGGAAAAACCTACAACTTATTATCAGCTCTTGCTCAACACATATCTAACCCGGCCCCCCTCACCATTCTCATTTTCACCTGGTAAGCCATATTTCGTGATGACACCCAATAGCTGCCCCGCACCCACTCCACCATTTACGTCACCCATGACAACTACATAATTCCTTCTACACACCAAGCTAATTCATTCCACTCTTTTTACATTCTTCTCACAACCTGGCCGATACAGTAACAAAAGACCAACATTCCCTACCCAACCTAATCCTTACCCATATTAACCTAGATGATAATTCCTTACTTCATTCCACTGCCTATTCTTTACTTGTTATACATTCACTCAGCAATAAAGCCTCACCGTACCTTCACTCAACCACCAGCACCCTCTTTGATGTCTCAGGAATAAGATACAGGAGAAGGGGTTCCCAGTTCCCTCACCCGTCCCTGTTAGTCGCCTGTTACGACACAGGGATATATTGGCACTTTTTCAAGTACAAATTGCTAAGATTTGTGATTTGGCTTTTTATAAAGATTTTAAGTAATTTTTATTTTTCCTAACATACTTACCGAGAACTACTTTCTTAGGAGTTACCTGTAATCTCCTCTCTACCGACCAGAGTTTTGTGTAGTATACCCTAAAACCATTTTCTATGGAGGGCTAACTCGGGAGTAAGAGAACGTGCCCCGAGGGTAACCTTTGCGCTAGGTCGAGGTCCGCTTGGGTCATGAGCGCCAGTAAGTTCCTCGGATGTTGCAAAAAATCTTGCGAGGGCAGAGAGGCACTCGGGGAAGGTAGGGAGGGCCATTACCCGAAAGTAGTTCTCGGTAAGTATGTTAGGAAAAATAAAAATTACTTAAAATTTTTGATTTGTTCCAACACGAATACTTACCTCGAACTACTTTCTTAGGAGACTTACACTTTAGGAGTGGGAGTGCCTTCCTGACCCTCAGACCCAGCAAGCGGAAGCCAAGAGGCCTAGGTATAAAAAACAAAACATACTAGGAAAACGGACGATAGGGCAACTACACAAAGAGCTCACGTTAGTGTCTAAGTACTCACCCTTTGAAAAACTTCTTCTGACGTTGAGTCCAGTAACGCAGTTGCAGAGACGTGTTATCCAATGGTTACAAGAGGGTTATCTCCGATAAGGATAGGAAAAACGGGGATTAGGGTGAAAGGGAACGAACCTGTGTCTCCCGGTTTGCTATCCACGATTGAGCCTGGGGCTTTTACCGTTAAATCACTTGGAGCGCGGAGATAACTGTTCCAATGGAGAACCCGTCTAAGGACCTACTTGAGTAGTCCTTGAGGTAATGGGCAGTAAAGGTTGACTGGTTCGACCAGGTACCTGCACGAAGGATCTGACCCACTGCCATGTTTTTCTCAAAGGCTAAGGACGTGCTCAGACCCCTGATGTCATGGGGTTTGGGAGCGCCTGGTAAGGCCAGTCCTTCTTCCTTGTAGGCCCTGGCAATAACTTGTCTCAACCAGAAGGAAATGGTATTCTTCGATACCTGTTTCTTAGTAACACCTGTGGAGACGAAAAGGCTCTTGATGCCTGGCCGGAGATGTGCAGTCCTTTCAAGGTACTTTCTAATGGCACGGACAGGGCATAACCTCAAATCCTCAGGATTCCCCGTCCTAGGAATAGCTGGCAGAGAGAAACCTTCGAATTTTGGGTCCCAGACAGCTGGGTTCTGGGTTTTCGCCACAAACGAAGGAACGAACTTGAAAGAGATCTCTTTCCACCCCTTCGAATGAGAGACGTCATAATACAGCCCATGGATCTCCCCTACTCTTTTCACAGAAGCCAAGGCTAGCAAAAAGACTGTCTTGAGAGTGAGATCCCTGTCTACGATATCCTTCATTGGCTCGAAGGGGGGGCCACTTAACATCTTCAGGACCCTAGCTAAGTCCCACTGAGGCCCCCTAACTGCTTGTGGGGGGCAGGACTGCTCAAAACTCCTGACAAGCATAGAGATGTGTCTAGAGGAACCCAGGTCGATGCCCTTCAGAAGGAAGACTTGACCCAAGGCAGCCCGCACTCCTTTTATAGCTGGGATTGACATTCCTATCTCGTCCCTGAGATATACCAGAAAGTCTGCTATGTCTGGGACCGAGGCTTTGAGGGGCTTTATGCGCCTCGAAGCGCACCACTTCGTGAAAGAGGCCCACTTCGCTTGGTAGACCGCTGCCGACGACCTTCTCAGGTATAGCGACATCCTCTTAGCCGTAGCTGCTGAATATCCTTCCTTCTTCAGGAGCCGCTCGATAGTCTCCAGGCGTGAAGGCGTAGAGACTGTGGGTTGTCGTGAAACCTGAGAAAGTGCGGCTGCCGTAGAAGATCTGACCTGTCGGGGAGTGGCCACAGAGGATGACTCACCAGGTCTTTTAGGTCTGCGAACCACTCTCTCTCCGGCCACCAGGGCGCTACCAAAGTCATCCTTAAGTTTCGGGCAGTCCTTACCCTGTTGAGTACTTGCCTGATCAACGTGAAGGGGGAAAAGCGTACACATCTAGGTTGTCCCACTTGTGCTGAAAGGCATCCTCCAAGGCTGCCCTTGGGTCTGGGACAGGAGAACAATACACGGGAAGTTGCGCGTTCAGTTTGGTTGCAAAGAGGTCCATCACCGAGGAACCCCAACGTTGAATGATGAGCTTGGCTACTTCTGGAAGGAGGGACCATTCTGTCCCTACTATTTGACCCATCCTGCTGAGACCGTCGGCCAGCACGTTCTTTTTCCCGGGGATGAACCTTGCCAATAACACAACTTGGTTCGTTTCTGCCCAATCTAGGATCTCTAGGGCGAGATCGCACAATTCCCTTGATTTCAAGCCTCCTTGCTTCTTCATGTACGCTACCACTGTGGCGTTGTCGAACATCAACGCCACAGTGTTTCCCCTGAGTAGATCGACGAAGTGCAGGCAAGCTTTCTGGACTGCCTTCAACTCTAGGATATTGATGTGTAGGTCCTTCTCCCCGTCCATCAGGTTCCTCTCGCCGTCCCGTTGAGGAGATGGGCTCCCCATCCCTGGTTGGAGACGTCTGTGAAAAGAAGTAACTCGGGAGGGTCGTTCGCGAAGGGCATCCCCTTGAGCGAGTCCGACCGGTAATGCCACCATTCCAGGGAGGGTGTTGTGTCTGGTAGGACTGGGATTAATTTCTGGTGCGAGTCCAGTTGGCACCAGAAGTTCTTCAGGTTCCATTGGACGGCTCTGAGTCTGAGTCTCCCCTGGGGAACCAGTTTTTCCAACGACACCAGATGCCCTATTAGTCTTTGCCAGTCCTTCGCCCTCCTGGGTTGCCCCGACAGGAATGGACGAAGGATCTTCATCAGATTGCTTATTCTGTCTTCCGACGGAAACGCTTTCACTAGAAGGGAATCCAGTGTCATCCCCAAATAGGTCATTCTGGTGGAGGGAGATGGGTTCGACTTTTCCGGGTTGATCATGATACCCAGACCCTTGCAAAACTGGAGAAGTTTCATCCCTTGCTCCTTCAAAACGTCCTTCGAGGAGGAAAGAAGCAACCAGTCGTCCAGGTACCGGATGAGGCGAATGCCTCGCTCGTGAGCCCACACTGAGACTCTCGTGAATACCTGGGGAGCTGTTGACAATCCGAAGCAAAGGGTCTTGAATTGCAGGATCTGGGTACCCCATTTCACCCGGAGAACCTTTCGACTCGAGGGTTGGACCGGAATTTGGAAGTAAGCGTCCTTGAGGTCTATGGTCATTATGTAGTCTTTCTCCCTCAAGGACAGCAGGACCGACTTCGGCGTGTCCATTTTGAACTCTATCTTTCTTATAAACTTGTTGAGAGCCAACAGATCTATCACCCCCCCCCCCCCCCCCCCCCCCGTCGCCTTTTCGACCAGGAACAGGCGGCTGTAGAAACCTGGCCCTGGGTGTAGGATCTCCTCCATGGCGCCCTTCTCCAACATGGTGGACACCTCCTCTTGAAGGCAGCCCTCTTCAACGGGTCCTTGGGTACCAACCACTCCGACAGGCTGGCCGGAATTAGAGGGGGAGGTTCTGCTAAGAACGGTAACCTGTAGCCCTCCTTCAGTACTGACACTGTCCAGGGCTCTGCTCCGTGAGCTTTCCATGCTTGCCAATGTAGTCTGAGGCATCCCCCAACCTGAGGCAGGAGTAGGGGGCCTCCCACTCTATCTCCTCCGGGAGGAGCGGCCTGAGCGGCCTCTCCTGGAGGCAGAATAACCTGTCCTAAAGGAGGCCGACGCTGCTGGGGCTCCTCAACGGGGGGGCTGAGGCCCAAGAGGAAGAAGGGGCTTCTCTCCTCGTCAGGCTAGGAGGGGCATGAGGCGCCACGGCACTGTCTGAGACTGACCTCTTGTAGGGAGGCCTGCTTACCGGCGTAGGCCTGGGCGCGTTTACTTCCTTCCTCTTAGCCACCTTCTCCATGATCTCCTCTAACTCCTTCAAGGGGAACAAGGAGTCACCCCACACAGGAAGGCTCCTCATGGCCCTCGCCTCTCTGTCTGGGACCTTCCGGGAAAGCTTCGCCAGGATGGTGTCCCTCTTGCGAAGCACCCAATTCGCTGACAAGGCAAGGGACTGGTAGGTGAGGAACTTAAGGGTCTTGCCCCCGGAGATGATAAGCTCCCTCAGGAGGCTTTGCTGTTCTGGGTCTGTCAGGTCATAAGTTGCTTGCACACCCACTAGTGTGGAAGCCCACCAGTCTAGCCAAGAGGAGACGTGTACTAGGTCCTTAGACATTTCCTCCATCATCGCAGCCTCCGATTGAGAAACAGATCAGGGCTGAAGAGGCTCTGTCCTCCGAGGCGCCCTGTCCCAGAATGTTGAGAGCAGGTTCCACTTTGCAGGCTCCCGGTCGTTGTCCCTCTGGCACATAGACCTTGCTCTGTGTTTTGAGCCCCTGGAGCAGCTTCGAAGAGCTCTGCGTCTTGGGAGCTTCGGCATTGCCTGCCACCACTCTATCAACGTGCTCTCGGCCCAGGACGAGATCTCGGGCCACAGGAAGTGCCAGGGAGGCTTTTCGTTGGACAGGAGCTTGCATCAACCGGGTAAGGCTGGACCTCCAGTAGTCCTCATCGGTAGCAACCGGTTCTTCAATCCTGTGATGTCTCCTGATCAGACTTTTCTATAGGCCGAGTCCTCTGTCGGGGAACCTTCCCTACCGTCGGCCGAAGCCTCGACTTGGGCCCGGGGAGCCGGGTCACCGGGCGCCAGAACCAAGGCGCCCGGACGGGGGTTAGGACTGGCATCGCCGAACCGGCGAGGACTACCGTCCGATCATGCTCTCTGGGGGACGAGGACGCGGATCCCGTGGGCTGACCCGACAGCGGGAACCGTTCCTTCAAGTCCGAGGGCCACACCAGCTGGGCTGATTCGGCCAGGCTGCCTGTAAGGAAGCACGGTTCCCGTGAACCGGAGGCTTCGCGGTCTTACGCCTGCCTGCAGAGGCCTTCTCGCGTTTCTCCCTGCGAGGGTCATAACTACGTCTGGAGGATGGTCTCCTTGGCGAGAAATCCCTGGACCACCGGTCTGGGGAACACACTATCTCTGACTTACGGGGAACGAATACCCAATCACCATCGGGTGACCTACTCCTCCTGTGTTTCCTCCGTGGAGAGCGGGAACGCCTCCTGCTGTACCTGGAACGGGATCTTGAGCGGGAACGCCTGCTCCTGGACCGCTCCCTCCGGCGCCGATGTTTCCTCCTGGCTTTTTCTCCCGAAGAGAATGACTCCCCACCATCCGAAGAGCCCGACGACACCGTACCAACCGCACGGCGGGTAGAAGAGGGGGCCGCGGAGGGCTTCGCGACTCGTTGCGTACCCGAGGTAGAGGGTTGCAGGAAGGTTTCTGGAACCTCCGTCAGAGGAGTTGGGAACGAGGGTTGGCGCCCAACACTAGGGAACCAGGTATCCAGGCCCTCTTCCATCCGCATAGGGGACCTACCTGGCGTTTTAGGGAGCTTCCATCCGAAGGCATCACTTACTGCGGAGCCTAACTTACCCTGGGTGTCGCCGCCTGCCGAAGAACCTGAAACACAGGCCCACGAAGGGGGCGAAGACACAGGAACAACATTGCTACACCATAAGGGGTCATCGGAGGAAACGTGCCCCCCAAGCACAAGGGCCGAGTCTCCAGAACTCCCTGACGCAGCACTACCAGGCTCCTCACTAGCCCGAGAAGGCCCCGCAACTCCCACTTCACACACACCAGACTCCTGGGGAAGAACGCCCGGCTCTTTCCCCACAACGGACTTACCTCGACCCCTACTCTGGGTAGGGGAAGGAGAGACAGAAGCCCCGTCGGACCGTCCACTGGGCGATGGTAGCGGCGAAGAGACGCTAGATTTTCTGGGTGAACGTTTCAACGATTTCTTTTTCTTCGTGCCGTATCGCACCCACTGAATTTCACTCCAACCAACACACTCAAAGCACGTATCCGAAGGAGAGCAAACTTTGCCCCTACAGGAAGAGCAAAGGGAGTGAGGATCCACTTCAGGTTTGGAGAGGAACGCTCCACACGATTTTCCGGCTCTAGGCCCAGGACAACGGCGGATATGCTCCACAACGCACAAACACAAGACACAGGAATGCAGGGAATCAAAGGAATACACTTGAGAAGCACAAGGAAGGGTAGTGAACGCACAGGAACACAAGGGATAAGCACAAGTTACCACGCGGGACACACGAGGCGGACACAAAGGGTCGAGAGAGACGAGAGCGATATGGTATCACGTCGCGACCAGAGAACTTACTGGCGCTCACGACCCAAGCGGACCTCGACCTAGCGCAAAGGCTACCCTCGGGGGACGTTCTCTTACTCCCGAGTTAGCCCTCCATAGAAAACAGGTTTAGGGTATACTACACAAAACTCTGGTCGGTAGAGAGGAGATTACAGGTAACTCCTAAGAAAGTAGTTAGAGGTAAGTATTCGTGTTGGAACAAATCATCTTTCATCCAGCTATATTTGTAGTCAAGATTTTGTTCTTTAGACCAATAACAGGATGCCTTACGATTTTCAATGTTTGATCAGACCCAAGTAAAAAAAAATCAACTCGGATCACACCACCGTACAAGGAAAAAAATGTTCAGGTCAGACCACAGTAAAAGAAAATAACGCCTCAAATCAGACCAGAGTATATGAAAAAAAATCTCTCCCAGATCAGACCAAGTCATGTCTAGTACTTTTCTACAGGATTTTGGGTTTTTGCCACAATACAAATGAGTGCTAATTCTTTCCATACCCTGTTATGTGACAAGATAGGATAGACTATGTAGTTCAATTGCTCTCTTAACTGAAGCCAAAGCAAGCAGAGACACTTTAGGGTAAGGAAGGCTCTATGCATTGATTCATAGGGTACTATTCCTGCGGCCCCGAGAACCTGAGTCACACCCCAAAAAGGATCCGAGTTCTCACAGAGGATAAGTATGTTCAAAATGCCTTATGACAGTGACCTCCCATTTGGAGACCAACCGAGTTAAGTTAGAAAACCTGGCTCAGGGTCAAGCGATAACATTTAACCACAGTGATTGAAAGCGATGTAATTTCTCGGGTATACTAAATAGCCCCCCCCCCCCCCCCCCCCCGGACACCAATCACATATTTCCCACATAGCCAGGTTAATCCAGAAAAGCCTTTCTTACAGAGATCCTGGAGTCTCCAGCAGTGAAGCGACATGCAACACAGTTTCGCGGAACTTAAGTGTGGTTGATTTAGGAGGTTGTTCTTATGATTCTCCTGGAGTCTGTGAGAAGTTCCAGGTCTGCATGCCACTCCTCTTTTGGCAACTTTGGTGCTACTAGCCTTGGGATGCTTGGACTCTTGTTCAGAATCTGACAAAACCAGACTGAACAACAGGAACCCTTAAATGATTATGGGCATAGCCACTATGTTTGCCACTTCAGAACCAAATAAGATGGAAAAGGAGGTTGTATAATTTATCACCTGTTTTGGACAGTCCAAAGTTTGCAACATCAGTGTTAATACTGGAAAAATGTTTGGCAAGAAAGGGCCAAGGGCAGGAATTTTGAGGACCTGCTGTTCTATTGAATTGATAGAATAGCCTGTAAAGGTTTGCGCATGAAGTTCACCTAGGCCATAAAAAGGACTGAAGAGATGATTTTACTAAATTGCAGGGATACATCAGATAAGCTGGGGCAGATTATGCACCGAGGTTCTCTGGAGTTATGATAAAGTCAAATGGGGGTTCCACTTTGGGGATAAGTGGATGTTCAGCTAAGAGTTATAACATGATTCTTAAACTTTTCCCGTGACATCAATCGTTACCCTTACAGCATTCATAGTGGCAAGAATAGGAAGAGGAAAATGAATGGGAGGCACCCAGATAACTCGCGTAGTAAGTGTCCGGCTATATCAGCAGACTGCAAGGTGGAATTCTCAAATTAATTTTTGTGAGGATTTCTCTGCGGGTTGCCACACGGAACATCTATGACCTGGGCCTATCCTACGACACTTAACCAAAGTAACGTCACCTACATCAGAAGGGGATTAACTTATGGAAAAAAGGGAAAAGCTTCCTGGAGCCCTTCCACTCGCGGCACATGGAAAGATTTGTCAAAAAGACATTTCCATTCATCCGAAGAACTCATAATATTTGAAGAATTACAATAATTAGGCAACGAACTAGTGTGCAGTTGTTCAGGTCAAGCAATGGGGTTGTTATTAGCATAACTTGTGACTCTAGGATACCAAGATGTACCCTGTTTCTAAAATCAGGGTAAACTAAAATAACGAAGTGACGATGTAGCACTTTTCCCTTGTGTGACATTCATAAAAGGGCTCAAGACGCAGTAGCAAGCTCATGGCAGGCATTAACACTGGCCTGACAAAAACCCAGAGGAAATTCCTCACGCATAGGATTGGCGGGTGGCACATGTGTAGGAACAGCAGCGCATACAGACTTAAGAAATAATGAGGGCTTTTGTCATTATTTCCTAGCACTAGCAGACTTAGAAGATTGCTTCTTGAGAATAGGTTGGCATTGCCGAGTCTAGGGGTTGCGGACAGATCAAAAGCAGTCCCACTACACTTAATATTATTATTACTACTAACCAAGCTACAGCCTTAGCTGGAAAAACAAGATGCTATAAGACCAAGGGCTCTAACAGGGAAGAATAGCCCAGTGAGTTAAGGAAATAAGAAAAACTATTTCCTAAGTAATGAAAATTAAAAATAAAATATTTAAAAAATATCAAAACATAAATTATACTTATGTCATGTCAGCCTGTTCAACATAACATTTACTTCAAATTTGAACTTTAGAAGTTCTACCAATTCAACTACCCAATTAGTATCTACCTCTCTGATGGAGAAGGCCTGACTATTAGAATTAAATGCATGGCTAGTATCACGCACAGGAAGAAACTTTTCGGAAATATCTGAATGTAAAGGATGGTCAGAATTATAAAAAATCTTAAACATGTATAATGAACTAATTGAACAACGGTGCCCGACTAATACGTGGTACAGGAATAAGAAATTTAATAGACCATAAGTCCCTTCCAACACATTAAGATGAGAATTGGCAGCGGAAGACCAGACAGGAGAACAAAACTCAAAACAAGGTAGAATTTAAGAATCATAGCTTCAGAGTGATCACTGAAAACCTTAAAAGAATTTCAAGATAAGTTTTTTGTGCAATTGATCAGATCTAATGTTTCCCAAAGGCAAACTTGCCGTTGAGAATCACACCTAACAAAGTCAAAAGTAAATCAATCAATGCCGAGATACGGATGTTGATGAGCCACTTGTAATCATATCAAGTTTTGTTAGGATTAAACTTAACCCATAATTTGCACCATGCACTAACCTCGACTAGATCTCTATTAAGAGATTCAGCAACTCTAGGTCTACATTCAATTGATGGAATTGATGCATAGCAGCATCATCTGGATATGCAAAAAGCTAGTTTTCTAGGCCAAACATGTATTGTGTATATAGTAAGAGAAGTAATGGGACAAGAACACTACGCTGCGGGAAAAAATATTACATTCCTTTACTCCATATGGTCCCCAACTGAATGCAATGTTACTCGATAAATTCAATAATGATGCCAAGAAAAACGAGGACATCATGATTAACGCTGAAACGAAGCACTAAAAATCAAGGTCAATCAACAAAATTTGACCACAATCTAGGAATTTCCGTACAGCATTGATGACTGTAACTAGGGGACAGACTATTACCTTGGTCAACCTATTTAGACGTTCAAAAACTTTTAGAAGAGTTATGGAAACTGGGCGGTTATCAGTTGGACTTGAGCTACCTGCTACTCACAATAAGAATGTCCACAATAGTCATTGAACAGTGGTTTGTCCTTCACTCAGTACCTTGGCACATGAAAAGAGATACGCTTATCAATCATGTTGACAATCTCATTCAAAGGGACAACAGGATCATTACAACTATACAATTTTGACTAAAGCCCAAAAGATAATGAAAAATCTTATTCTGGTCCAGGGATTGCTAGAAATCAAAGCCATGGGTACATGGAGGCGGCCTGGCACGTTGGAATGAGAGCATGGAGACATTCAACACTCCAACTAGAGAACTTCCAAGGAACTTGTCTTCTCAAGAAATCATTTTAGTACTCTCATTGTTATTCCACTGAAAATACCTACTCAAAATGTGGTAATGTGGATCAACATCTACGTGAAGGTGCCATTCGGACCCACCACAGCCTGTCCTTGAAGGAATATTAGGCTTACTAGCCATAATTGAATCCACAATGATAGTTATGCGACATTGTATACGGAAACAAAAGGCACAAGTTCTTAAAAAGAAGTGCATGGTAAATGGAGGTGCCTCGAAGTGGTTAATTCTCTTAATATGACTAAACTAGTGAAGACTGTCTTGCAACAGCAGCCAGGCCCGCCACACACTAGTTACTCAGCAAAAGTATCATGCAATCACATCCTTTCCTAGATTGTCTGGTAATACATCAAAAAATTGAAGTAACCGTATTTATATGACTTGGAAGTTTGTATTTGCATAGAAATAAAGTTTCTTCTAAGCACCAAGGGGCCGCTAACCGACATGAGCTCCACGTCCCATTCTTTGGGGGGTCAAGGGAAGGTTCTGAACAGTACATGACCTGTCCAAATCAATAGCTTTTGTATTTTTCCTCATGACAATGATTATACTAACAAGAGGTTGCTCGACATGTGGGCAAGCTCTCTTCGTAGATTCGACATAATGCCTCACAGGATAAAGTATAAAGTAACAGTCGAGACTTCATCAGGTACAGCCTGTGGGCTCGCGATAGTTAAATTATTAGACATCGTAAACACACACAATCACTTGTTTATATCTGCATAGGACTAGTAATTTTTAAATAACCGGTTTGTATCATTATTTATCAGAAAAAATAATGATACGGGTTAAGTGTATACTGCTGTACTGAAGGCAGAGGCAATTAATAAGACCTGTAGGTACACCTCTTACATTTAGTGCACACCCTGATCGAAATGGCCTAAAACTGTCGTGCCACAGCAACAAGAGGCAGAAACCGATAGGAAAGTCCTGTGAGGAAAATCTTTCATTTGCTCAACACTAGCTTTTACTCCGGCAATGTGTAGGTCAATGGTGTAAGGTAGAACAGTGTGGGGAAAATCTTGGGCAATCCAGGCCTAGCCCTTGTGAAATTGAGGCACTTTACTGTGGGCTATTAAGCCTGGCACTAGGCCTTAGGAATACACCTTCAGTTAAAATTTTCAATTTTAAAGTTAATCATATACAATAGGCAAGGGACAAGACATACCAGACAAATGGGAATAGGGGGAGAAATATTATGCAACCAGGTTAGCCATCTGTGTTTTTTCATTTTTCAGTTACTTTCTATTACTGACAACAGATTCAACACACACTCCTATAACAGACACCAGGCCCTTATTTTCTGTTACACTTTTCAAATATGTAAGCCATAAACACAGGTAAAATATTGTGTACATATACTTTAATGTTCATTGGTAAAAAAGTAGATCAAAGGAAAAATATACAACAGATTTACCTCCCACATTTATTGAGTGAACCTTAAAAGTACAGCAGCATCACAGTTGGCAGACTGCAGCTTACCTGAAAAACAAAATATTGATTAGGCACCAAATATTGAACAAGATTACTCGGTATGAAAAGGCACAACTTTTTAATGGAGCAGATACATTACGGATTTCAAAAAGGAAGTTTCTAGTTATGCAATTAAGGTTACCTTGAAAATACTAGTTTCAGGTTATTTTATTCAAATATAATCTTGAAAATATAAGTTATGTGTAAACATTACAGGCAACTATAGAAATCTTTATAATGTCAAGTTTCATCAGTAGATACATTTCTGATTTAAGATTGTTTCTAGTAATGCAATGTAAGTAATCTTGAATTCATTGAGGTTCCACAAGTAGATACATTTCCGATTTCAAATGAAAGTATTTACAGTACTGCAAGTATTTACAGTACTGCAGTAAAGTTATCTTTACAATATTACAAGTTTAACGTGTAGACCTTAGTGTTAAGAACAAACTACAATACAAATACTCACTATAAAGGGAGAACAGTCTACTTTGACCTTGCACGCATCTTCCTGCGCTTACGCTTAAGCCTGCGCATACGCTTCTTTCTCCACTGAAAGAAAAGATAATAAATTACAATCGTCGCTTCTTTTTAAAAGCTAGATACACAAAAGTAAATTTAATTTCATAATTATTATAAGGGAGATTGAACAACCAAAATGAGTAACTACTCATACAGAGCTGGGGAATGAGGAAAGCCTTCAATAAGGAAAAACTAGCTGACATATAGAGCAACTCATTGTAGGGTGACCGCACCAGACAATAGAAGACTTTACCTTAATTCCATTTAATGTTTCTAGACTATCTTGTCTCTACTAAAAAGTATCGCCAGTGGTTAAATTATTGGGATGGGAAAATCTTGGGATCTACAAAGAAAATAAGTACTCTCGTGACTTTAATAGCATTCTTGTGGCAATATATTATTAGTATTGACCATTAGGAAAATGACACTTGGTATAGGCAAAAATTATCTTACGGTACCAGACATTATCTTTCACTTTGACTGACCACAGGCCACTCGGTCATAAAATTACTCAAATAAACCGACATTTATAACAATGCAAACAGCCTTGCACGAATGTGGATACCTACATCACAGGCAGCTAGGTCTATAAGCACCAAGGGATATACCCATATAATTTATGTTAAGACCTACAAGTGTACAATCAATTTAATACATTAAGGTTGATAGTCTTGTCAAACTAATACGGTACACCAAACTCCCACTGGCCCGCTTTTATCAACAGGTATTCACTACTTGCAAATTGATTTTCTATAAGATCATCCCATTACAGGATTTCTTTACATAGAGAAACATGATTTTGGTGGATTACTTTTCACAATGCACCACTTTTGTCGGACACTTCAGCTAAATTCAATGGCTGAACATGCAAAATTAGAATAGCAAGGAAAACTAGTTTGAAAGTTGACAAACACTCACTCCACTTCGGTAAACATACGACCTATTATATAAGAAAAAATGAAAGTTGACAAACACTCACTCCACTTTCGGTAAACATACGACCTATTATATAAGACAAAATGAAAGTTGACAAACCCTCACTCCACTTTCGGTAAACATACGACCTATTATATAAGAAAAAAAAGCCATGGGATAAATACTAACAATTATGGGACAAATACTAGACCTGTGATTTGCAGTAATAATTTAATGATACGAGATGATATAAAAAAAAAAATGGAAACACACGGTTCATGCAATTGGCTGCTGAAAATTTTAGTTCTCTACGATTCACTAAACATTCGTGTTTTTTTTTTGCTCCGCCATGGCTCGCTTCCTTGCAAAATAGAAAAACATCAAGCTATGTAATGGCAAGCAGTAATGTTATACTTTCATGAGTAACAATAGTTATACTATAAGCTGAACAGAGGGCATTTTCATCATAATCAACTGCAGACTTATACAAAATTACACTTGGAAATACTGATTATTCCCATTATGCTCCCTCTTGGAGACTGACATGGGAGGTTGAAAAAAAAGTTGAAGCAAATATTGAAAATAAGAAAAATGTACTACAAATGTGTATGAAAAGAAAACTGGTGAAAATAAGGAACACAAAACTAAAGACAGACACGCCGTTGCAAAGGCGAAGCCTCAACCTGAATCTGATAAGGTGCAATATTTGGAAGTTCGTAATTGGTTAAAAAGCCAGGTAATGGTTACATCATACTATTTGGAGTACATATCCACATCTCCAAAACAAAAAATTCCAAGTTTAATTGCCCACTTTCTAATTTCATTTCCTCACTGTGCTATTCTCCCCGTTGTAACCAGGTGTGACGGTCTGAACGATCCCCGGGTCTCATAATTCTCCTTGACATTGTATATTGGTCCTCTTCCGTCATTATCTAGCTTCGCTCACATGAAAATAAAACATCAAGCTCGTATGTACTGGCAAGCGGTAATGTTGAGCTGCGCACGCTAACATTACAGGAAAATAAAACAACTTTGTATGCACTGGCAAACGGTAATATTCGTGCATGCCCCCCTCCCAGTATCCTGCTTTTGTGACAGAAAAATCTTGTTAATAGATGATCCAATATAAAGGCAATTAACTAGAAATTTTACCTCCTGAGATATCTTTAGTATTGAAAATTACTCAAATTCAAATGAGCACAATTTTGCAGCGTAATATACATACAAACGAATGCTTCCAAGTATAGCTTAATTTATTGTATTCTTTCACTAGCGGTAATATCCATAATCTCCCAAAACCACTTCTGACATGAGGAAAGTTGAGACCAAGACATTGCACAACAAACATGACTATTGTAAATGTGTAGACAGGAGAAAACTAGAGGGGGGGGGGGGGGGGGCAGTAATGAAGATAGAAACCAGAAATGGAGTGGAACAACTGGAGAGTAGCCTCAGGGGTTCTTTGTGACAAAAGAATACCACTGAGGTTGTATGGACCGGAAACAGCAAGCACGAGGAAGACAGAAGAAGATGGATGTGGCAGAAATGAGAATGCTTAGGTGGATGACTGGGGTGACAACAGAGAATCGGATAAAAAATGACTACATAAGGGGGTCGACAAAGGTGGTGGAAATATCAAAGAAAGTGCAGGAAGGGAGGCTGAGATGGTATGGACACCTGATGAGGAGAGATGAGGACCCTGTTGGGAGACATACCATGGAGATGGAGGTTCAGGGAAGAAGAAGAGGGAGCCCAAGAAAGAGATGGAGGGACTGTGTGAGATGAGACTTACAGGAGAAGGGGATTGATGAGGCAGAAGCGCAGAATAGAAAAAGATGGAAACGGCAATCCCATATAAAAATGGGAACCAGCTGGGAAGAAGATTGAGGCACCAGATCAAGGAGATCTGGTGCTATATTTGCATAAATACTGGAAAAGTGTAATCAAGGAAGAAGAATGACAATACATTTGTTAATTGTATCATTCAAAGCAAGGAAAAACACATTGGGCTTTAATATAAAAAAAAGACACCAAGGGAAAATATAAACTGTATTGTAAAGTAGAAGAGAATTTTAAGCACTTCATACTTTGTCCACAGTGATAAAAGAAATGCAAGAGAGCTTCAACAACCGTACAAAGATTGTGCACAAATGGTAAGTGTACTACAATAAAGGTGGTTGAAAAAGAAGTGAAAATAAGGAACACAAAACGCGCTGATGCAAATGCGAAGCCTCGACTTCAAACAGTTTAGAAAATCAGGCAGATGTATTTATAGAAAAAAAAAATGCCCATCAAGATAGGGGTCAAGACCGATTAGAAGAGCAAGAGTACTACTAATAATCAAGATCTATAGCAAAGTAATCAGACTAGAGTTATTGCATGGACTAAGAGAGGACATTGATGTGCATTACGGGAATCCTTCCCTGAAAGCTTGAAAAATTATTAAAAAAGATTACAGAGAAAGTGAGTGTTGTGGATGGATGGTGGGAACATGTTGGGTAGAAGACAATAGTTTAAAGAGCTTGCATGGTGCCAGTTTAGTATGCACTCTTTGTTATTCTGGTTTAGCATGTGGCCTACCTGGCTTGTTAGGTTAGGACATAGTAAAAGATAGAATTTCATAGGCCATATTCGTATGGTAGGCCACATACTAAGCCAGCACCAGTTACATATAATAAAAAGCATTGGAAACAGCGTAAAGCATTTTTCCCTTTAATGTACGGCTAACATTGGTTAGAGTGACAAATACAAAAGGGTAGTTTGTAAACTATAATTTAAATGAATGCCCCTATTTCTTCTATAGGGTAGTTTAGGTGTTACTTTGTTGTGATTTTTCGAAACATTCCCATTGGGTTGAGTAAACTCTGACCCAATTTTGTAGAACATTAGAGCATCCTATATTAAATTACCTATATATAACGAGAATTTTTCAAAGATGTCATGTAAATTGGACAAAGCGGCCTTCATGAATGTTGACATCTCCGGACAATCGAATCCAAGATATCGATGCGCATTTCAATAAACTTTACCTAACTTTCTCATCGTTTATTATCAAAGTCTGGTTATACAAGCTCCATGCTTGATACATTGAACGAGGTTCCAGAGTTTAGGCAAAGGGTATTTACAATACTGTAAATTATAATTTCGGTTACGGATATCC
Organism: Palaemon carinicauda; assembly: GCF_036898095.1. Lineage (NCBI taxonomy): Eukaryota > Metazoa > Arthropoda > Malacostraca > Decapoda > Palaemonidae > Palaemon > Palaemon carinicauda. The sequence continues at coordinate 11,027,866 of NC_090768.1, forward strand.
AACTAAAATTGACTATATTACGAATTTTACGCCCTCGTAACTTAGCAAATAAATTAGCTATCCGTCCAATTCAAAGAGCAAATAAATTAGCTATCCGCCCAATTCTTTGATATCCTTAAAGGTTAGAACTCTTCGGATTATGGCAGTCCTGCGATGGAATAAGTAGATGAATAGCGCAGCGGTAACGTTTATCCCTGATTAGGTTATAACTACAGTTGCAAAATTTTAATACACTGACGACCCCTTCTACAGCCATGAACTTTACCCGCCTAGGTCTAGTCAATTGCGTACTAGACCTATTGCGCACTAGAGCTAGTTGGTTACACGTGGCCGATCGACCTACGTTCCTTTAGCTGTTTATTATTAACACTTTGACTAGTTGGTACAATTAATTCCAGTTCAGTCATTACGATTACTTCACAACAGTTTAGGACTTAGCTTACGTTATCCATACACTACAGTTTGGTTCTATTTAATAAAATTTCAAAAACAAATAAAAAATAAAATACACAATCACTAACAGTAAAACAATGCGTAATACTGTAAATAAAACTATTAAAAAACAAATAACACCTAGGAAAGAAATTCACACTACCTATCTAGCATGGACCACGTCGGTACACCATGTCCAGAAAAGCTTATTTTAAAAACAAAGTATCCACATAACATTTACTTACCTTAGCACGCATATTGCCGTATGTCGAATCTGTAATAAATGAAGAATCAATTAGAACTTGGATATAACAAATGCACTGTATAAATTCACAGATGAATCAGGATAAAAATTTCTAGGAAGAGGAGCACGTCCTTACCCGACGAAGCAGACGCTGTGAAGGGAAATGTTTAGGTTTGTGCCTGACGTCACGAACCAGACAATAGTGTTCTATAATGTGATAAACATTTTATAAATCTATGAGGTATAAACGGTTTTTAAAACAAATTTAAGTTATCATTTATTATGATTTTGTATATCTTATATTTTATTTTCCATATGTTATTTGATTTTGGAACTTAACTTTTGTCAATTTTAGAGGCCTGCCAATGACGTCATGATATCGAAAAGAAGGAAGAAAACTGGAGTCTAGATCTCGCTTATATTTGGAAAAACAATATGCAACAAACTAAAAAAAAAAAGTAAAAATAACGAAATTGCACTCTTAAGACTCATTTGATACTACATAATCAGAATTTATCTGCACTTTTCTTTAATTACTAGTGTCAAAGATTCAAGTACTTTACTCTGCTTAATTGCTGCAGACTCCAATGCTACACGGAAAGCCCTTGTATACTGCAGGACCTAAAAAATAAATTGTTAATAATATACATTCTTAAGTATCTAAATAATCATATAGCGTAATCCATGTTAATTTTCAAATCGACGCTATCTTGGTATTTTGAAAAAAAAAAAAAAAAAAAAAGTCTTCAACTTCTTGAAAGCCTTTACATCATTGATCCTTCTGATATCAAGTAAGGACTTGCTACATACAACCTTAGATCGAATAATTGAAGGTTCTAGCTCCTGCTGATATTATTCTAATAGTTCAATAAAGCTATTTCGCTTCGTGATTACGTATCACCTATCCAAATATCGAAATTCCCGTTGTTGTCATATCAGTTAGCTCACCGATAACATTACATTCTTTAATTTAATCTGAGCTTCGAAAATATAAGTAAAAATTTGCTCTTTTTAGTAGCAATTAGTGGAGTACGTAGTGGACAGTTGTGCATGAACTTAATGATTTACAATTCACTGACATTGAAGATGAATCTTTTGAGTGTTTAAAAATTAATTGGTAGACAAAAACTACTGTGAACGAACTCTTACTTAATATGTGAACTATTAACCAGAGTCTTAGGCCCAATCTTATTTCGCATCTATAGATCTATCAAAAGCAACCCAGAGACATGAATTGAAATTTAAGATATTAGAAGGATACACAATTATACTTCGCCACAAATTACATTAATGGTAACGTTGAAAATTTAAACCACTTTCTTACTAGTGTTAGTGTAATTACACAAGCTAAATGGAAATAAAACTAAGTTTATGGTGGTAAAAAAAAAAAATAGAGTCTTAGGCCCAATCTTATTTCGCATCTATAGATCTATCAAAAGCAACCCAGAAACATGAATTGAAGTTTAAGATATTTGAAGGATACGCAATTATACTTCGCCACAAATTACATTAATGGTAACGCTGAAAATTTCGCAAGGTAATGAGCACCGTCTGTAATTATCATTGCTACACAGAATATCAATACCAAATGAGTCCTATCTATAAACTCTAATTTGAACGGTTCCATTTCCAACTGGCACAATGTAAAACATATGTTTGAGTCCTTGATCAGTATCTGCAGCTACTCCACAGTCTAGACTACTATATTTTTTACCATACCAAAGCTTTTCAACACATCGATTTCCCTTTGTATTCAGCATCTTTTTTATGTTTTGTCTCATTTATTTTACACATTAGAAACAATCAAAATTAAATTATTTCGTTAGATGTAACCTTGCGCACCTAGATATCCTACAATTACGAACACAATTTCCACAAACTCTACTATATTTAACATTGTACATTCTTTAGTATTATGACCATATTTCTGAAGGTAAAACAATTTTAACACATGATCAATGACATTCATGTATATCTGTCCCCTTCATCGTGAATAGCTATTCGAAACTTAAGATCACATTCTAAAATTATGTAAGAAATCCCTCTCACTCTCGGCCAGTTTCTGAAATAGCATACTTATCGTCTCCTTTGGGCTAAGGGATTGAACTTGAAAAAACATTTCCTGCCGACTAATGCATTGACCGTACCATACTCTTTCTATTCATAATATATATAATACTTTAGATTTTTGTTGTTGATTTGATCTATTTTCTCACGGCATCTTCTCCATGCTATATACTTTGGTCGTTGACCTATAGTTACTGGTCCCATCAGGAACATGAACAGCATTAAGCCACCATGAAAGGATACATCGTATCAACAATTGTATAAGTAACCTGTTTTTTTTATATACCTGAAGTTTTAGAAAACCTTTTAACCAGCAAGTCACTTTTTTTTTTTTAACTTTATTCGTAAAAAATACCTTCCACATTCTAGGAGCAGAAAGGTCTCCCTCTCAGCAGCATCAAATAGTTCAACTGTTTTCGCAAAATCATCCAAAAATTCAAATTTCTTTGGTATAATAATTAGATTTACAGAAAATTTTCATAAATCCACCAACTGACTCTCTCTGCATTTTTTCAAAGATCAGTTTTCACCCGTCAATACAATAATTTCCCTTAAAATTTACTTAAAGGGCTGTTTACCTGGTTCTATCATGTCAGGAAATCTTACGCACTGGGCCTACAGAACCCTATAAGGTTAGTTTGTCGTATACATCCTTAAGTAATTAAGGTATCACACAACGTATTCTGCGTTAATTGTCGAAACACCTAGAAAACAAGAAAGTTTTCAGTTTCTTCTTGGAAGCCTCAATATCTTCAGTATTTCGAATGTCCATTGGGAGCTTGTTATATATAGTCTTGGGGCCTCATATTTAAAAACTCTAGAATCTATAGCAGACATACATCTTGGTTCCAGTAACTCGAAATCATATGTAATTATTCTAGTGTCGACATGATTCGTTGGCTGCACGTGTAGTAATTCTCTTTAGATAATTTGGACGTCCGGTTCTGATAACTTGAGTTATTGCACATATCTTAAACTTACACCATTTTAATATTAAATGCATTCTATCCATGTAATTAAGACGAAGTCACTTATTTTTTTTAATATCACCTTTAATACCCTCTAAATTAGAAAAAAATACACGTTATCACACTACTCTTAGCCTTTATCTTTTCCTGTTTCAGATCTGCCCGTGGGTCAAATAAATACTGTATATCCCTTTTCATCACATTGAAGGTTTATAAGCACTTTCATTTCCTACAGACATTTCTCATTTACAACCGATAAAATTATGCTAAATGAAGTAGTTTTCATCCGCTCACAATGCGATCACACTTAGCAAACACGGCTTTACTGCACCACCCAAGGTCTATATGGCACCACTACTCTCACACAATCTTTATTTTTCTCTTTACAATTTAAGACACACTGTAGCTGGTCAAGAACTAGGTGGAAAACAATATTCAAGACGCGACAGAGTAAAAGAATAAAGACAACTAATACAGAAATCTCCAAAATCACCCATGACTAAAATTAACAATCATCGACCTAAGAATTCTGGCCCACATACCATACGTATATTTTAATTATTATTATTATTATTATTATTATTATTATTATTATTATAACTTGCTAAGCTACAACCTTAGTTGGAAGAGTAGGATGCGATAAGCCCAAGGTCTCTAACAAGGAAAAATAGTCCAGTGAGGAAAGGGAATATACTATAAGAGAAGTAATGAACAATTAGAATAAAATATTTTAAGAATAGTAACAACATTAATACAGATATTTCATATATAAACTGTAAAAACTTAAAAAAGAGGAAGAAAAATAAGAGAACAGTGCCCGAGTATATCCTCAAGTAAGAGAACTCTAACCCAAGACAGTGAGTGAACTGTGGAAGACTATAGTACAGAAGTCATGGCACTACCCAAGACTAGAGAACAATGGTTTGATTTTGGAGTCGCCTTCTCTTAGAAGAGCTGCCTATCATAGCTAGTCTCCTCTACCATTACCAAGAGGAAGGTAGCCACTGAACAATTACATTGCAATGGTTAACCACTTAAGCAAAGGAGAATTGTTTAGTAATCTCAGTGCTGTCAGGTGTAGGCCTATAAGGACAGGGGAGAATGTGGAAAGAATAGGCAAGACTATTCGGTGTATGTATAAACTATAGAAAAATAAGTCGTAATGAGAGAGAGAGAGAGAGAGAGAGAGAGAGAGAGAGAGAGAGAGAGAGAGAGAGAGAGAGAGAGAGAGAGAGAGAGAGAATGTATTACTGTCTGACTAGTCAAAAGACCCAATAACTCTAGCGGTAGTATATCAACAGGTAGCTGGTGCCCTGCCCTATCTATCTACCTACTATAGATGCTTCCCACATACTACCATTGTTATAACTATTATCCCATAGGTTTAAAGACAGTATATCAAAATCAAACGAAGCTAAAACATCATCAAACAGATGTTATGTTCTCACAAGCTTTTTGAATGATTGTTTTAGTTTTATTGTGGTATACAACTTACATCATTATCCTTTGATCAATCAGGAACCCTAACGGATGATGTAATGCTTCTTAGAAATTATAAATCAAGACCCAAAGAATATTGTTTATAGTGTTAAACGGGACAAAAATATTTTTAATATTATAATCATAATTATTATGATACTTGAATGTGCAATATAATCATATACACATGTTATACAACAAAACTGAAGATTTGATGAGAATCAATATTCGAAAGACCCGAAGTTGCAAACGCAGATATTCGCAACAGAATATAAACAAAAGTTTGATTGACGTCAAGTTTTAGGAAATGTATAATGTAAACAGCCCCGTCAAAACCCCTTTATCTCCTCAGTCCGGCATCTAAGTCCTATTAACTAACCTAGAAACTTTATCTTTAGGTGAGTTAATCCTTCATTCTTTACAAAAGGTTATAATAGATTCATAGAAATAGAGAAATTTGGTCAACAAGCTGTCAGGCCTAGCCTAGAACCCTTTTATACTTTGGTTACGGTAATTGGACAAATGGGCACATCCCACCTTGGGTAAATCGTGTTACCTATTAACGGTGGGAGTGATGAAAGTCAGACATTGTTACACGTAGTTTATCCATAGGATATCTTGATTGGGGTCCACATCATGATAGGCAACCAGAAGTTGTGTTAACGTCGCCTGGTAAGAGTCGTTGATTGGTTATGCCACCGTAGGGTATGGAATGTTATTGAATAAGAGGGAAGTATTAGTTAGAAGGGGTCTATTCAACTTAGGAATTACAGAGGTATGTGTGTAGGTCATCGGGTTACCAGGCCTGCTGCTCGCAGAGAAAACGAGAATTCGGAGCCTTTGTATATTTGTGGCCAGTTTCTCCTTTGTGGACTGAAAATGGACATCAACTGACCCAAACTTTTCCCCCTAACCTAACCAACAAGCCGTGTCCTTACCTACTTCACTTAACAGGCCTGCGACCCCCCTTACACGGCCGTATGCTAAGTTGGCCATAATCAAACATACAGGTGGCCGCTATCATACATATACCCCGAGAATTCTTCCTATGGTCGTCACCCATATCTTATTGCATCTATTGGTATGTTGGTAATGAACTAACATTAATTATTCACTTACTGGTCTTCGTAAAGGTGGGGCTTGCTATGCTCGCAATTAAACATTATTTTAATACTCCTCTGTTCTGGCAAATGGTACATTTTACACTACGCTGGTTAGCCAAGTGGGCAAGTGTTTTGGTGGACAAGGAATCTGTAACCCAACATTATATGCACTACCCAATACAGACTTCTGACACTTATCTTCATCAAAATTTTTGAAGGCCTCCAAAAATACACTAGGAAAACCTTATTTTCTCCGAAAGTATTACTGGGTAGCAAACATAGTGTTGAGACTTAGTCTCAGGGTAAGTTGAGGATACATCAGTCCAAGGCAGATGTTGCAGGGTGGCAAGCATCCCGTGATAGTTGAGTAGGTAAAGATGTGGCTCCTATGTTAGGTTAGGTGGAGAACCATAGGTTAGTTAGTACACTGGTGTTTGGTATCCTTTTTAAAAAACTGGTTTTTCATTCATAACTTTTGAAATATTGAAGCGTTCATAATTTGGAAAACACCGATTTCGTCCAATTATTTTCATAAGAACAGTTAAAGGTATCTATGAATACAGTAGGAACTGCAATTTTATCTAGAGCTGGGGTTGGTTTTGTGACCCCTCCTGGTAGGTAAGAACAAGTAAGCTTTGGTTAGGTTAGGTCCCCACCTAACTGTTGGGTTAAGTTGTAATCTTGGTTCAGGGTCGAGGAATAGCCACTTGTAGTTTATTTTATTTTTTATTTTATCTTCCTGACACTGTACATTATTTTGTCTCTTTCTCCACAAGTGACAAAACATTTATTTCTTCTTTATATTTCATTCACAGCATAAAAGTGATCATATCATTTTCTTTGTCATCTGTGTATGGTTGTTGTTGCTTGATTAATTCATTTCCTTAAATCTTCTTTGTATGGTCTATGTAGATTCATTTATTTATTTTTTCTATTTGTTCCGTAACTGAAATACAAACCACGCTATTTAATATGGGTAATTACTTTTGGCGTAGCTGAAATGACGAGCCATTAGAATTTTAACGAGGGTTTACTACCCCACCGCTAGTTAGCGGCGGGGGGTAGGGAGGGTAGCTTGCTACCGCCCTCCCTCACACACACCTGTGCTGAGCTCTCTTTGCTCTCAGCTCGGGTGGTAGTCGGACGTGTCCGCTGTCACCCTCGCCTTCTCTGACAGCCATTACTAATCTTTTGTTTGCTTTTTTTTGACAGAGTGTTTGTGAAGTTGGCCTTTGCGATGCGTAAGTGTTCCGGTTTACCTGACTGGCCTTGTGGAACTTATATGGTCGAAACGGACCCACACACCTTGTGTCCTTACTGTAGGGGCCAACGGTGTGATAAGAGTAACATATGTGGTGAGTGTAGGGATTGGTCTACCTCCCAATGGGAGAGGTTTTCCCGGCGCCGGAAGAAGTCCAGGCGGGATATTTCTCCTTCGAAGATTTCTTTGAAAGGAGAAAATCCCAAGGGCTCTTCTTCCGTGCCCCAAACCTCCTCCAAAGCTCCCACTCGATCGGTTTCTTCCGAGAAACTGTCGAGTGGTAGCGTAGACCGCAGTTCTGTTGACCGATCTCGGGGTTTGGGAGAGGGAGTTGCCTTCCATTGCGCGGCAGCTCCTCCTCCTCCCCCGGGGGAGGAATTTATTTCTAATGTCAATGTAACTAATCATGATTTGTTGCAGCTTTGGGCTTCCTTGGGGCTTGAGGGTTCGCCCTCCAAGGAAGCCTTGTTTGACATGATCAAATTGGGAGCAGCTGTCAAACAATCGCCGACTTTAGCAGAGGTCGATCCTCTGTCTATCGTCGACTTTGTTGTGACAGAGGCTTCTGATGAGTTGTATCAAACCTCTGCTCCTGATGTTGCTGATGTAGCTGAAGGCTTAGTTCCCTCCTCTGAACATCCTTCGAGGGAGGAACTAAGTCCAACGGTCTCTCTTGTCTGTGATTCTCCCCCTCGGGGGAGTTCACTAACAGAAACTCCTCTTCGGAGGACTGCTGGTCAGCCTGCTGACCCCACGGCCCCCAGAGGGCGTATAAGGCGTAAAACCTGCCTTCCTCTTCGCCGTAGAAGACTTCCTTCACCTTACAAGGGTGTTAGGAGGCAACTCTTCGGCTCGTCATCCCCGCAGTCTGCCGCAGAGGAACCTCGCCGTCATTCACCGACCCTGCCAGCTACATCCCTGGACCTCTCCGCAGATCGTTCACGATCTCCTTTGGTGGAAGGTCGTCCTTACAAAGGACACGCCAACCTTCCACCCGCCAGACCTGCTGACCTGCCGTCGCCGTTCCTGGCCGCTGATGCGCTGTGGGCGCCTACCAACCCTGTTTTTAAACGGGCATCGGTCCCTTCGGGGCACAAGGGACTTTCTCACAATGTGACTAAGTCCCTTACACACCAGGAATCCCCTGCGCGCCATTGTTCGCCTGCGCGCAAACGCTCTCCAGCTGTTGATCCTGTTATAGCGCACCAGCGCTCTTCTGCGCGCCAACGCTCACCTGCGCGCCATTGCTCACCTGCGCGTCAGCGCGCTCCTGTGCGCCAACGCTCTCCTGCTCGCCATCGCGCCATTGCGCGCCCTCATCCTGATGCACGCCATGCGCGCCCACGATCTCCTGCGCACCAGTGCTCGCCTGCGCGCCAGCGCTCTCCTACGCGCCAGCACTCGCCTGCGCGCCAACGATCTCCTGCGCGCCCACAATCTTCGGATCTGGGCGCAAAGGGGAAGGTAATCTTTTCCCCTGCTCGCCAGCGCGCCATCCTTCACCTACGCGCCATTGCGCGCAGTCTCCATCGCGCCCTCCTGTTGTTGTTCCTGATGTGCGCCCTCATGCGCGCCCGCGCGCAAGGGATATATCCCCTGCGCGCGCGCCCAACGTTATCGCCCTCACAGGCTCATCGTGATCCTCCGCGCGTGCGAACAATCGCCTTCGCGCGAGCGCTTATTCAGTTTGCTGCGCGCCCTCTGCTGTCACCAGAACGCGCCCCTGCACGCCATCGATCGCCCACGCGCCAACGCGTGCCCTCGCCTGCACGCCAGCGCTTGCCGCGCACCCGCGTCATCGCTTACGCGTGCGATCAATCGCCCGCGCTCGATTCAGGTAAGATCCCATCGCGCGACCCCCAGCGCGATCCCATGTGCGAGGCTGCAGGACGATGCGCGGCCAGGTCATCGTCATCGCTTCCCCGTCCCCCCCTCACAAGTGCAGAACAGCGCGCTCGCCGGAGGGAGAGAGAACTCCGGATAGGTCCAGGAACTTGCCTTCTTCTTTTCAGGCCGACCCTGCTTTGGTAACTCCTCCTAGGGATCGAACGATCCCCTTCCCTCCAGAGGGAGTATCTGCGCTGTCAGTCGGCAGCCCTGGTTTGGGTCCCTTGTCAGAGTGGTCGTACAGGCTTTTAAGCCTGTTCTCTCTGAGCTGGGACACAAATCAGTGGCAGTTTCGACTCCCCTGAAGAGGAAGAGAGGAGTAGCTGACGTGGTGACTTCTCCAAGGGCGAAGTTGACTCCTCGGAAGTCTTTGAGGAAGGTCTCCTCCCCCCCCCCAGACTTTCTCTCCCTCCCCTTCGGACGAAGATTTCCTGTCCTCGGGAGTCACGTGAGGTGAGGCGTTCCCCCATCGCACCAATGAGGGAAACCGCACCTCACGTAGAGAAGTCTTCTCGGGTCGGGGTGGAGAAGAGCCTCCCACCATCACTGCTGGAGTCCTGTAACCCTCCCAGGAGGGAGTCGAAGGACTCCAAGACAATTCCAAAGTCATCCTCAAGGATTAGACCAGAGCCAGCCAAGCCCTCGGAGAACGTCCACAAGTCCCCCAAAGAAGAGCCTTTAGGGTCAGGAGACTTCGCTGCCAGCCCTTCAGGAGGAGAGCTTTAGGAGTCAGAGCATGCGTTCTGGCAGGTTCTGACCCTGATGAGGAATCTCAATGGGTTCGCGGACCCAGAGATTCCTCCTCATTAGGGCAAGGACACGGTCTTGGACCGAGTCTTTGGTACTCAAAAACCCTCTAGGGCCAGTGTGGCTTTGCCTTGATCCCAAGGGGTTAAGAGTGCCGGGGATGAGGTCGAGGGCCAGCTCTCCGAGCTTGCCTCCTCCAGTCGGTCCAGCGCCGGTAACAAACTCCTCCCGCCTCCTTGTGTCCATCAGAGGAGGTACTTCGACATCATAGAGGAGACTTGTTTAGCCCTTCCTTTACACCACTCTTTGGAAGAGCTTACCAGGGGAGTCCCTCTAGAGAGACTCTCCACCCGGCAAGTGTCTTTCTCAGCTACGGAGATCCTCAGCCAGGAGAAGGTGGCGAAGTGTGCCATGCAGGCAACTTCGTGGCTGGACATCTGGCTAGGGTGTCTGGGCATACTGTTACGATCTGAGGACTTGTCCAAGGAGAGTACCAGGAGGGCCATGGAGACCTTTCTACTTTCAGGCACTCATACCATCGAGTTTCTAGCCCACCAAGTCTCGAACTTGTGGGCTAATACCATCTTGAAGTGTCGAGATGCGGTGTCTGAGAGATTCCACCAGAAAGTCCCCAGCATCGAGATCAGCAGGCTCAGACATTCTTCCATCTTGGGGAGGAATCTGTTTGAGCCTAAGGACGTGGAGCAGGCAGCTGAGATGTGGAGGAAGTCCAACCAGGACTCTCTCCTACATAGGACTTTATCATCAAAGCCCTATAAACCTCCAGCAACCCAGCAACCACACCCTACCAAGACCACGAAACCGGCAACGGCAGCGAAGACAACAGTGTCAAAGCCCTTTCCTGCCAAGGACAAGAAAGGCAAAAAGTCCTCCAGGGGAGGAAAAAGTCCTAGAGGGAGTGCCCGAGGCCGCAAACGCTAGGATTGGCAGTCCCCCAGCATGTCCACCAGTGGGGAGATGCCTACAAAGTTGCGCAAGCAGGTGGCAGCAACTCGGGGCCGATTCCTGGACGATTTCCGTAATCAGTCAAGGATATCGCTTCCCGTTCATAACATCTCTACCTCCCTTGACAGCGAATCCAGTGTCGTTGAGCTCCCTTGCTATGGGATCGGCAAGGAGGCAAGCCCTTCGGGCAGAAGTCGAGACCATGTTGAAGAAGGGCGCTCTCCAAGAGGTCGTCGACGGGTCCCCAGGCTTCTTCAGTCGACTCTTTCTTGTAAAGAAGGCGTCTGGAGGCTGGAGACCAGTCATCGACCTCTCAGCTCTGAACAGGTTTGTCAAGCAGACCCCGTTCAGCATGGAGACGGCAGACACGGTCAGACTTGCAGTGAGACCTCAAGACTTCATGTGTACACTGGATCTGAAGGACGCGTACTTCCAGATCCCAGTCCATCCGTCTTCAAGAAAGTACTTAAGATTTAGCCTAGACAACAAGATCTACCAGTTCAAGGTGCTGTGTTTCGGTCTCTCCACAGCACCTCAGGTTTTCACCAGAGTGTTCACCCTAATATCGTCGTGGGCACACAGGATCGGCATCCGTCTCCTCCGTTATCGGACACCGAGAAAAACTTCTGGGACTTTGCCAGGATCTGCTGACCATGATAAATCTCGAGAAGTCTTCTCTGCTTCCTACTCAAAGACTGGCACAGTATATCTAGGCATGAAAATAGACACCAATCTCCACAAAGCCTTCCCATCAGACGACAGGATAGCAAGGCTGAGGAGGGTCGCGAGTCCTTTCCTCAGACGAGAAGAACTCCCAGCCCAATCGTGGTTACGTCTCCTTGGTCACCTCTCATCCCTGGCCCGTCTAGTTTCCAACAGTCGCCTCAGAATGAGATCTCTGCAATGGCGACTCAAGTCCCGGTGAAATCAAGGACACGATTCCCCGGACGTCATGATCCCTATGGGTCCTGCGGAACGGACAGATCTTCAGTGGTGGGTGACAGACGGGAACCTACGAAGGGGAGTGGATCTTCTCGTCCTCCCCCCGGATTTGATGCTGTTTTCGGACGCCTCAAAGAAAGGATGGGGGGCCCACGTTATACACCACAGGACCTCAGGCCTGTGGTCAGAATCTGAAAAGTGCCTCCATATAAATCTGCTAGAAATGAAGGCCGTATTCCTGGCCCTTCAACAGTTCCAACAATACCTGGCGGGTCACTTTGTGGTGGTGATGAGCAACAACACCACAGTAGTGGCTTACATCAACAAGCAGGGCTGTACCTTTTCAGAGCAGCTATCCCATCTCACAGTAGAGATACTGAGATGGACCAAAGTCCACTCGATTCCACTATCGGCTCGCTTCATTCCAGGCAAGAGGAATGTGCTCGCCGACAGTCTGAGCAGAGCGTCTCAGATAGTGAGTACCGAGTGGTCTTTGGATCATCTAGTAGCCAACAAAGTCCTGACTTTGTGGGGTTCCCCGACTGTGGATCTGTTTGCTACAGCGCTGAACTTCAAGCTCCCGCTGTACTGCTCCCCAGTCCCGGATCCCAAGGCACTCTGGCAAGATGCTTTCCAACAATGGTGGGACAACATCGACGTACAGTATACGCCTTTCCCCCGTTCTGTCGGATGAGGAGGGTACTCAACAAGACCAGAATATCGGTCAATCTCTCGATGACCCTGATAGCTCCGCTATGGCATCACGCGGAATGGTTTCCGGACCTTCTGCAACTCCTAACGGAACTTCCGAGAGAACTCCCTCCACGACACTAGCTACTCAAACAACCACATGCCAACATCTTTCACAAAGCCGTAGCTTCGCTTCGACTTCACGCCTGGAGACTATCCAGCATCTCGCAGAGAGAGGGTTTTCGCAACAGGTTGCGAACAGGATGTCTGGACATCTGCGAAGGTCATCCGCAGGGGTCTACCAGGCAAAGTGGAGAGTTTTCTGTGGTTGGTGTCGTGGAAGGGGTATCTCTCCACTCGATGCCACTATTCCAGCAATAGCGGAGTTCTTCTTGTATTTGCGAGAAGAAATGCGCCTTTCAGTCTCAGCAGAGAAAGGCTATCACTCGGCCTTAAGTCTAGCCTTCAGGCTCAAAGGAGTGGACATTTCTTCTTCGCTGGAACTTTCCCTACTCATACGAAGTTATGAACTCTTCTGCTCTCAGTTGGAAGTGAGACCTCCTCCATGGAAAGTGGTTCGAGTTCTCAGGTCTCTTAAGAGACCTCCCTACGAACCATTTTGCCAGGCTTCAGATCGCCACCTGACTTAGAAGACGGTGTTCCTACTAGCTTTGGCCTCGGCCAAGCGAGTCAGTGTACTTCATGATCTCTCGTATGACATCGCCCATTCAAGGGGATGGGGGGAGGTAACGTTCAGATTCGTCCCTGAGTTTGTTGCTAAGACTCAGAATCCGGGAGTGCCGGACCCACGGTTCGACTCTTTCCAGGTGTCAAGTCTTTGTTCTGTAACAGATGACCTAGACCATCTCCTACTGTGCCGAGTAAGGAGTCTGAGGCTATATCTTAAAAGAACGGCTGCAGTTCGTCCCCAAGTGCAGGCATTGTTTGTGAGCACTGGGAGGACAAAGAGGAGGGTTACCAAGAATATCATCTCGGCATGGATTCGTAAGGTAATCCATCTATCCCTGAATCCTGACCCTCCTCTGTCACGTCGCCCTAGAGCACATGATGTTAGGGGCGTAGCTACGTCCCTGGCCTTCAAAAAGAACTTCTCAGTAACGCAGGTTCTACAAGCAGGGGTGTTGAAGCGTCAGATGACCTTCACAGCCCACTACCTGCAAGACGTGACCCACAGGAGGCTCGATACGTTCTCTATCGGCCCTGTGGTGGCTGCACAACAGCTGGTTTAAACCTCAGGCTCCTTAATGGACAAGTAGCAGAAGGTTGAGGGCATTGTTACCCGGTCTTAGTCTGCATGAATGAAAAGGTATGTCTGGCCCTTATTCTTTTCTTCATCCTCCCCTTTCTTGGGGAAAGCAGCATCCTGGGTTCTCTGCACAGCTGACCTCAAACCACTGCAGGTAAACCATGTTTCCTTGTGTTCCTAGTATTAAGCTAATACTGTCACGTCCCCATACCCTGACGAGGTGTTATTGGGAGAGTCCTAGCCTAAAGTTTCCATCTAAAGGACTTCAGTTCAACTTCCTAGGACGAGTCACTCTTCAAACCTTCACACACAGCTTAAATAGGCCGCAGCCCTTGCATAGCAAGGTGCTAGCGAGGTGCAGGGACTCCTTATTGTTGAGTGCTGACACTCAGATACTGAGTCCCTGGGCAAAGCCAAAAGCCAGTACTGGCCGGGACTTACCACCCTTCCAAAGGGTTGAGTCACCCATATTAAATAGCGTGGTCTGTATTTCAGTTACGGAACAAATGACAAATTCGTAGGTAAATTGTATTTTTCCTAACTATACAAACCCTAGCTATTTAATCAAACTTGCCCGCCAGCCCTATCCCCCGTGAAGTCCTACCTCTAAGCAAAGTGAGCTCAGCACAGGTGTGTGTGAGGGGTGGGGGTAACAAGCCCCCCCCCCCCCCCCCCCCCGCTAACTAGCGGTGAGGTAGTAAACCCTTGTTAAAATTCTAATGGCTCGTCATTTCAGCTACGCCGAAAGTAATTACCCATATTAAATAGCTAAGGTTTGTATAGTTAGGAAGAATACAAATTACCTACGAATTTGTCATATTCTGGTCAAAGTAAAAAAAAAAATTAATTATACCTTCTTTCATTTGTTCTTATGCATATACAAACATTTCATCCTTTAAACTGGGAGATGATTTTGGCTTGATCTGGAAGAGCCGTTTATTTTATTAATGAGGTAATTAATGACAGGTCGTGTGGGTGGGCGAGCCCCACCACGTTATAAGAGCCTCACTTTTTTCTTTTCTTTTCTTTTCTTTGCAGGAAGTGAATGCTGATTGTTGACTGCTATGATGGATGTGAAGCTAGAGATTCGTACTTGCTGGGTAAAGGGTAAATGTTGCAACCGGTGTATGAGTAAACTGGCTGTAGGGCTCTACTCTCTCTCGGTGTGTTTTGTAGGAGGCATGATTGGTTGCAGTCATCCCCGTTTACCAAGCGTAGGTCGTGGCCTCCAGTGCAGTGGCAGGCGTATGCCCCTGAAGGGAAAAAGAGAACTGATCCTTCTCTGAGGTCTGTTCTGGGAACACCGAAGAAGATTTCGAAGAATATTTAGTTTTTTTTTCTCCTGAGTTAATGCATGCAGTGCATACACCCTTGGCTCAGTCTCCGGGAAGTGTGTATCTAAAGGAAGGAGCCCTCAAGTGTACATCAATGGGCTTTTCATGCTTTGGTGGTGAGTGGGGCTTCCCTAGTGTTTGTCACACCCCATCGGAGGTTGGAGTGTCTCCATCTGTTCCCCTGCAGACCGGTGACGATGACGTTTGACCTAGGAAGGCTTAGACCTCCTTAGGTCTTTCAGGTAGGCCCTCCATGACTTTGTTGAGGGAGCTGGTAGTTAGTACAACCTCTCAACCAATGTTCCCGGTACCAGTGTCTCCTGATGTGACACCAGTGGTGAAAGTCGAGATTATGCCCCCAATGTCAGTGATCCTGGTGATGCCAACTGTAGTACCTCCCTTTCCCATATGTCAGCTACCCCTTCCCCGTGTCAGCCACCCCTTCCCCTGTGTTAGCCACCCCTTCCCCAGTGTTAGCCACCCCTTCCCCTGTGTTAGCCACTCCTTATCCTGTGTCTATCTGTCGACCCTTGTGCCTAGGGTTTCGAGGCCTGTAACCCTTGTTCCCTCTATGCCTGTGACCCTGCTTGTTGCCATGTTGCAGGCCCCTGTGAGTGTGTCTTGCCTCCCACCCATGAAATTCTTCCTCAGTGTTGTGGTTCTCATTGGAATAACCTATATGGTTCCTGTTGAAACAACCCGTGTAATTCCTGTTGGAATAACCTCTGTGGTTTCTGACTTTATGGGGAGTTTTGTCATTGGTTGCTTGAGGTGTGCGTTCTTCTTCCTCCTCCTCCTCTGTTTCTTCCTCTTCTCCACTGCTTCTTCCTCCTCCACTGCTTCTTCCTCCTCCACTGCTTCTTCCTCCTCCTCCTCTTCTTCCTCCGCTTCTGCTTTTTCCTCCACCACCGCTTCTTCCTCCGACTTTGATTCTGATTCTGATTCTTCTTTTTCTAAGAAGAATAATAGGAAGTCCAGGAAGGCCAGCTGTAGTTGTAAGTAAAGGGATCCTTATGACACCACCTTTCTATTTTCAATATTAATCTTACCCGATAATCATGTAGCTGTCAACTCCGTTGCCCGACAGAATTCTACGGAAGGGATACGCCAGCGATCACTATATAAGAAGGGGGTGTACTCACCAGCGCCACCTGTGGCCAGGTACTGCAGTACTTCTTGTTGACACCACCTCAATTTTTCCTCTGTCGTGCTTCCGGCAAGACCTACATGGATACGCTTATAATTTTGGAGTCTTGTTCACGGTTTTTGGTGAAGTATTGCTCTAAGATTTCAGCTTTCGCTATACAGGAAACTTGTCTCTTAGCTTAGATAGCTTTTAGATTGATTTGATTAATGGTTAACGATATTTTGCTTTAATTGGAATCCCCCTTGACTGTTCTTGATTCAAGATGTCCGACCTTTCTCAAGCTCCTCCCCAAAGACGATGTAGGACTTGTATTAGGCGTATTCCGAAGGCCTCGGTTGATCCTCACACCGTTTGTTCCGACTGTAGGGGAAAATCCTGTCAGTTGGAAGATCGATGTGAGGAATGCGCCGGACTTTCGGAACTTGATTTTGTTCGATTCCTCAAGTATACCACTAAGTTAGAGAGAGAGAGAGTTAGGAGGAGTTCGGCTCGCTCTTCGCTTTATTCCTCACCCCATGATCCTCAACCTTTTCCTCCCCCTGTAGTGGCTACCCCCGATCCTACTATTTGTGCTCAGCCTGATATGTCTGATGTTTTACGTGCCATTCAGGCTTTAGGTGATAAAGTGGAGTCGGTAGTGAGTGACCACAAGTTCCTCTTGGCAGACGTCAAGGAACTTAAAGTGAAAAGTGCAGTGGGAAGTGGTAGTGCCAGTGCTGTGCCGAGTGCTAGTGTCAGTGTCAGTGTTGTGCGTGAGGGTACTTCTGTGCGTGCCAGTCGTCCTCCCAGTCCGGGACCTCTTGCAAGCTCCCAAGCCCAGGGGATAAGCAATGTCGAAGGGCAAAAGGGTTCGGCAGGCCTTGATCGGCGCACAGCAGTATCCTCGGTGGTTGCGGGCGTATCTTACAGAGATCGTCACTTCCACTCTCAGACGATTGAGCCCTTATTTTACTCGTCTGCAGAAGAATTTTCGGGGAGAAAACGCTGGACTCAGGTCTCAAGACCTCTTAAGCGTAAAGTCCAGACCGCACGAGTTGTACAGCCCGGATGTAGTCATTGGGCTAGCTCTGACTCGCCGCAGTCATCAGGTGACTGCACGCCTCCTAAGAGAGGTAAGGCGATGCCTCAACAGACCTCAACTTCTGTTAAGGCTCTGCCTCAACAGACCTCAACGTCTGTTGATCCCAAGATGGCTTTGCTGCAGTCTATGCAGTCGCAGCTTGCGGTATTGATGCGTGAGTTTCAGGCAAAGAAGGTTACACCTCCTCCTACGAGCGCTCCTCCTCCTCTACGCAGTCCAGTCTGCCAGACGTACGAAGTTGAGGCTCCTCAAGCTACCTCCATGCGTGAGCTACCGCGTTGGGAGTTGCCAGATACCAGCGTTGTGCAGGAACCTCTTACCACGCGGCAACCTCCTCAACAATGGGGACAGGAGTCTTATGCCTTACAACCTCCTCTACCTTTGAGGCAAGAGTTTCTTGCAGTAAGACCATCCTCGAGGCAGCAACCTCTTGAGGTACGATAACCTCTACCATCCTTGAGGCAGCCACCTCAGCTCTCGCAGCTGATACCTCCCCTTTCCTCGAGGCGAGAACCTCAACTCTCGAGGCAAGCACCTCAAGAACCTCAACTCGTGAGACAGGAGCCGCTTTCTGCGCAGCCGCCACCTCAACTCTCGCAGCACCCACCTCAAGAACCTCAACTCGTGAGACAGGAACCTCTTACTGCGCAGCCACCTCAACCCTTGAAGCAAGCGCAACTCTTGAGACATGAACCTCATGCAATGAGTCAGCCACCTCAACGCATGCATCTACCTCTTTCTCCTCAGCTTGAGCAGACTTTGCAGCCTGAACCTCAGGTTTTACTACAGTCGCCTCTCACACCGCTTGCTCCCCAGACTCCCGCAGAGCCTCCTTCTTCCCAGCCTCATGACTTTGTCATTACCAGCCCTCATCCTCTTCAACAGAGACTTGAGGATGAATCCACAAGTGTATATGCACCCGCTTGTCAGGATTCTGCCGTTCAGCATACCGCTGTAACTTTACCTCTCGCTTCTCAACCCTCAGGTGATGAGGTTTCTGAGGAGGAAGCTGCGCACCTGGATGATCCCTCTTCGGACGTGGAGGAACCCAAGTCGTTACCACCCTCCATTGACTTTCGCAAGGTCCTGGCTCTTTTCAGAGAAGTTTACCCGGATCACTTTGTGTCTGCTACCCCTCGCTCTCCTCCATCAGAGTTTTCTCTAGGCATGCAACCTGTTAAGTCTGCCTACACTAAGCTCGTCTTCGCTAGATCTTCTAAGAGAGCTTTGAGAATGTTAGGGGATTGGTTGCAGTCCAAGCAGCAACTAGGGAAGACGTCATTCATGTTTCCACCTACTAAGCTGACTTCTAAGGCGGGCGTATGGTATGCCACAGGAGAGGAACCAGGCTTGGGAATCCCTGCCTCTGCCCAGGCTGACTTCTCAAGTTTGGTTGACTCTCCACGAAGGTTGGCTATGAGGCGCTCTAAGGTCTGCTGGACCTTTTCTGACTTAGACCACTTCTTAAAGGGAGTCTTTCGCGCCTTTGAGATTTTTAATTTTCTCGACTGGTGCCTGGGGGCCTTGAGCAAGAAGACTGCCCCATCTGACAAGGACTCGGCCATGCTTATAATGTCCTGTATGGATAAAGCAATTCGCGATGGTTCCGGCGAACTTGCCTCCATGTTTGTTTCGGGAGTACTCAAGAAAAGGGAACAACTTTGCACCTTCCTTTCCACTGGTATCACCTCTTGTCAAAGGTCTCAGTTACTTTTTGCTCCGCTTTCTAAGTTCCTGTTTCCTGAGGACCTTATCAAGGAATTGTCTGCGGCTCTTATTCAGAAGGACACTCATGACCTTGTGGCCTCTTCAGCACGTAAGGCTAAGGTTGCTCCTTCGGTTCCTAGAACTTACCGCACCCCAGTGGCCGATACTCCTTCTACAAGATTTATTCCGCCCTTTCGTGGCAGAGCCCCCAGCCGAGGAAGTACCCGTCCAGACGGTTTCAGGGGCAGGTCCAAGAAAGGTCCCAAGCCTTCGAAAGGCAAACATTGACTCTCCTCCTCTCCAGACAGCAGTAGGAGCCAGACTCAAGATCTTCTGGCAAGCTTGGGAAAGAAGAGGTGCAGACGCCCAGTCTGTCAAGTGGCTAAGGGAGGGTTACAGGATACCATTCTGCCGCAATCCCCCTCTGACCACTTCTCCCATCAACCTCTCTCCCAACTACAAGGAAAAGGACAAAAGGCTAGCGTTACACCAAGAGGTGTCACTCCTGTTACAGAAGGAGGCAGTGGTGATAGTCCGGGACCATCAATCCCCGGGCTTCTACAACCGTCTCTTTCTGGTGGCCAAGAAGACAGGAGGTTGGAGACCGGTGCTGGACGTCAGTGCGCTCAATGCTTATGTCACCAAGCAGACGTTCACTATGGAGACGACGAAGTCGGTCCTAGCAGCGGTCAGGCAGGAGGACTGGATGGTCTCGTTGGATCTGAAAGACGCTTACTTTCACGTTCCTATTCATCCAGACTCCCAACCTTTCCTGAGATTCGTTTTTGGAAAGGTTGTGTACCAATTCCAAGCCCTGTGTTTTGGCCTAAGCACGGCGCCTATGGTGTTTACGCGACTGATGAGGAATATTGCAAAATTCCTCCACTTGGCGGACATCAGAGCCTCCCTTTATTTAGACGACTGGCTGTTAAGAGCCCCCACAAGTCGTCGCTGTCTGGAGAGTCTCAACTGGACTTTGGACTTGATCAAGGAACTGGGTCTTTTGGTCAACTTAGAAAAGTCCCAGCTTATTCCTTCCCAAACCATCGTTTACCTGGGAATGGAGATTCGGAGTCAAGCTTTTCGGGCTTTTCCGTCGGCCCCAAGAATCAGCCAAGCCCTAGAGTGCATTCTGAGCATGCTGAAGAGGAACAGATGCTCGGTGAGACAGTGGATGAGTCTAACAGGGACCCTGTCATCGTTAGCCCTGTTCACCGAGTTAGGGAGACTCAACCTCCGCCCCCTTCAATTCCATCTAGCAGCTCACTGGGACAAGAATATGACGCTCGAAGCGGTCTCTATTCCTGTTACCAAAGAGATGAAGACTACTCTCATGTGGTGGAAGACCAACATCCTTCTCAAGGAGGGTCTATCGTTAGCGGTTCAGACCCCCAATCTTCATCTCTATTCGGACGCATCAGACTCGGGCTGGGGCGCGACCTTGGACGGACAGGAATGCTCGGGAACATGGAACAAGGAACAGGAAACGCTTCACATCAACTGCAAGGAGTTGCTGGCAGTTCATCTGGCTTTAATGAACTTCAAGTCCCTCCTGCTAAACAAGGTGGTGGAGGTGAACTCCGACAACACCACAGCCTTGGCATACATCTCCAAGCAGGGAGGGACCCATTCGAGGAAGCTGTACGAGATAGCAAGGGACCTCCTCATTTGGTCAAGAAGTCTAAACCTCTCACTGGTAACGAGGTTCATTCAGGGCAATATGAACGTCTCGGCAGATCGCCTCAGCAGGAAAGATCAAGTCATCCCCACGGAATGGACCCTTCACAAGAGCGTGTGCAACAGACTTTGGACCTTGTGGGGTCAGCCAACGATAGATCTGTTCGCCACCTCCATGACCAAGAGGCTCCCTTTGTACTGTTCCCCAGTTCCAGACCCAGCAGCAGTTCACGTGGATGCTTTTCTGCTGGATTGGTCCCATCTCGAGCTATATGCATTCCCGCCGTTCAAGATCATCAACAGAGTCATGCAGAAGTTCGTCTCTCACGAAGGGACACGGCTGACGCTGGTTGCTCCCCTTTGGCCTGCAAGAGAATGGTTCACAGAGGTACTACAATGGCTGGTCGACGTTCCCAGGACTCTCCCTCTAAGAGTGGACCTTCTACGTCAACCACACGTAAAGAAGGTACACCCAAACCTCCACGCTCTTCGTCTGACTGCCTTCAGACTGTCGAAAGACTCGCTAGAGCTAGAGGCTTTTCGAAGGAGGCAGCCAGAGCGATTGCCAGAGCAAGGAGGATATCCACTCGTAGAGTCTATCAATCCAAGTGGGAAGTCTTCCGAAGCTGGTGCAGAGCCAATGCAGTTTCCTCTTCCAATACCTCTGTAACCCAAGTTGCTGACTTCCTGTTACATCTTAGGAATGTTAGATCTCTTTCGGCTCCTACGATCAAAGGGTATAGAAGTATGTTGGCTTCAGTTCTCCGCCACAGAGGTTTGGATCTTTCCTCCAACAAGGATCTACAAGACATCCTTAAATCTTTCGAGACTTCTAAAGAACGTCGATTGTCCACTCCAGGCTGGAATCTAGACGTAGTCTTAAGGTTCCTTATGTCTCCTAGGTTTGAACCTCTCCAGTCAGCTTCTTTCAAAGACCTTACTCTCAAAACTCTTTTCCTCGTCTGCCTTGCAACAGCCAAAAGAGTTAGTGAGGTTCACGCCTTCAGCAGGAACATAGGATTCACATCCGAATCAGCAACATGTTCCTTACAGCTCGGATATTTAGCAAAAAATGAACTTCCTTCACGTCCTTGGCCTAGATCGTTCGAAATTCCTAGCCTTTCCAACATGGTGGGTAACGAGCTAGAAAGAGTTCTTTGCCCTGTCAGAGCTCTAAAATACTATCTTAAAAGGTCAAAACCTATACGAGGACAATCAGAGGCCTTATGGTGTGCCATCAAGAAACCTTCGATGCCTATGTCCAAAAACGCAGTTTCGTATTATATAAGGCTTCTGATTAGAGAAGCTCATTCTCACATGAAGGATGAAGACCTTGCTTTGCTGAAGGTAAGGACCCACGAAGTGAGAGCTGTAGCCACTTCGATGGCCTTTAAACAGAACCGTTCTCTGCAGAGTATCATGGATGCAACTTATTGGAGGAGCAAGTCAGTGTTTGCATCATTTTATCTCAAAGATGTCCAGTCTCTTTACGAGAACTGCTACACCCTGGGACCATTCGTAGCAGCGAGTGCAGTAGTAGGTGAGGGCTCAGCCACTACATTCCCTTAATCCCATAACCTTTTTTAACCTTTCTCTTGAATGCTTTTATTGTTGTTTTTTGGGTTGTTACGGTAGGCTAGAAGCCTTCCGCATCCTAGTTGATTTGGCGGGTGGTCAATTCGTTCTTGAGAAGCGCCTAGGTTAGAGGTTGTGTAGAGGTCCTTTAGTATGGGTTGCAGCCCTTTATACTTCAGCACCTTAGGGTTGTTCAGCCTCCTAAGAGGAACGCTGCGCTCAGTAAGGAAGACGAACTTATTAAAGGCAGAGTAATGGTTCAAGTCGACTTCCTTACCAGGTACTTATAATTTCATTGTTATTTTGAATAACTGATAATATGAAATACGGGATACTTAGCTTCTTGATATACATGTACACTGGTTTTCACCCACCTCCCTGGGTGTGAATCAGCTACATGATTATCGGGTAAGATTAATATTGAAAAATGTTATTTTCATTAGTAAAATAAATTTTTGAATATACTTACCCGATAATCATGATTTAATTGACCCACCCTTCCTCCCCATAGAGAACCAGTGGACCGAGGAAAAATTGAGGTGGTGTCAACAAGAAGTACTGCAGTACCTGGCCACAGGTGGCGCTGGTGAGTACACCCCCTTCTTGTATAGTGATCGCTGGCGTATCCCTTCCGTAGAATTCTGTCGGGCAACGGAGTTGACAGCTACATGATTATCGGGTAAGTATATTCAAAAATTTATTTTACTAATGAAAATAACATTTTTGAGGAAGTTGATGGCTCCGGTGTGGTTCTTAGTCATGGCTCTGTGACTGCGTGGGACTGGGATCATGGCTGTGATCCTTCAGGGATGTGGCTCATGTCCCCTCCAGCTATCCTGGTAGCTAGGCGGGACAGGAGTATACAGTCCCGGAAACTTTGTTTCCCGGTTGATGGAAAAGCTTTGTTGCCTTCCATCACCCTACTTGGACGTTGGACTCCTAGTCCTCCCTCATTCTCCAGTACTTCGGTAGAGCGGGTTGAGAGGATGGCACCACTTGAGCTGCCATTGCTCGTTTATGTGCATTGGAAGACTGGGAGTGATGGATAGAGGGCCTTTTACCCATGCTTTGGGGCACAGGGCTGTCCTCCCATCCTGTCTCTTCCCTGATCAGTGCCAGGGATTCTTCCCCCGCTGTTGCTGTCCTTCCCTCCCGAGCCTTCATCGGGTCCTGATTACATTCCTGGTGCTGTCCTTTGGACAGAGTGGTCATACTCGGGGGTTGAGGAGAGACTCACCAGAACAACCTGACACACCATCTACCCTGTCTGGGCATGAGAGTGCTCAGTATTCAGCTGACCCTAGGACACCTGATCTTGGACTGGTGCCGATGGGGGCAAACCATCATGAGTCAGTGTGTTTCTTTGGGGATGTCCTTGCACTGATTTGTGAGTGCAGTGGATTGAGGCAGGCAACCTTGGGAGGACTTTAGTCATTGATTGTTGTAAGAAGAAAATCTCCAGGAACGCTATCCCCTTATGGCTTTAAGAGATGATAGGAGAGTACAAAAACTAGCAGCAGGTGAATCAGACCAGCCTGCTCATGTGCACACTTGTGAAGTGAGAGGAGTAGGAGCCCTAGAAAGAACCTGTCAGTGAGACAAATTTTGAAGGCAGTACATTAGTCTGGAAATGCCAGACAATTTTCACATCTCATTTCCTAAGAGGATGTACCCATTAGTCCTTAGATATGATTTCCCTATGACCTTTGGTAGCAGCTTTAGTCGGTTGTGTAGCTTACCTAGCTCCCTCACAGGACAAGAAGCTTCTCATCTAAGATTGCGACTGTAGCATTAGTTTGGGGTAAGAGTAAGAATGTCTGGCCTTTTTCATCTTTTCTTCCCCTTTCTGCTAAAATGTGGTGACTTGTGATATTTAAAAGTACCTAAATACAGGCATCAAAAACATACACAAGAGACACTCATTGTTACTGTAATGGACCTTGGTGCATATAAGCTGCTATAATGAGCAATTTTCTGTTGAGTTTAAGTATAGAAGTAATTCTCTCTTCCTCCTGATGTAGGGGGAGGAAGGACAAAGATGTAAACCTAATATTTTATTAACATTACATTTTAGACATCATAGGCTCTTCCATGACTGTCAAACAACAGAAAACTAGCCTATCATCTGGAATAATTTTAGGTTAATGGTGGAGGATTGTAGTTGGTACTTTTGCACCTCCCAGGTTCAAGTGTCCTAACATCCCTGGATTTTATACCAGCCAGCCAGTCAGTTTGGTCATAAGAACTTCCTCTCTCCTAAGGATAAGTGTCTTATTAAAGAACAAAGGTTTGTATTCTAGTGGGAACAAATTAAAAATTAACTATACAAACCCGAGTCCAACTTGACTTCCTTCCTCATCCACGCTGCTATTCCCAGGTGAAGTTCAAAGTGGATACTGAGTGAGCTGGTTGAGGATTTGGTCTCTTCTGCCACCCGCCAGTAACTACCTACATGTATTTATAAATTCTAACAGCAGTCTCAGCTGTGCTTGAATCCTTCTCCTATGAAAGGACTGAGGTTTATAAAGTTAGGAAAAATAAATATTTTTACTAAGATTTGTGATATTTTTATTCAATCTCAAAATGAACAACATATGTAAAGTATTTATTGTGAGGAAAACTTTGGTGATGTGTTAAAACTCATTTGCTATGATGAATTGATTTGTCTGGATTCATTGAACTCTGTTTTTTTTTTTTTTCAGGTATGATGAGAGGCACCATATTACAGAGGAAGCCGGATTGTAAATATATATAAGTATTATTGAATCTGCTTTTGTGATCCCCATCTAAAAATGGCTGACGGGAATACTCCAACATATGCAAGTCTGACCCCAGCCAATCCAACCATAATTAATGGATTTGCTGGGGTGGACCTTCAAACAGCACAGCAGCTAACATCGCAACAGACTATGATGAATGATGCTGACCAAGCATTAGTTGGATCAATGGGCATGGTAAACACTGTAGGTGTTGGAACAATTGCAAGTGGCATGCAGACTGTTCAGACAGTAGCCACAGCCCCAACAATGACTAATGTTATATCCTCACCTGTTACTCAACACCAGTCGACACCAGAAACAACACCAACTCCTGAAGCTCCCCCAGATTCCATTCCAGTTGATAGAAATACTCTGATTGCAGTTCTTCAGTTCCTCAAGAAAAATAACCTAAAGGTGAGAATTTTACTTAATTCAAGAATGGCATATTTTGCTCTTTGAAATGCAAACTAAGATTTAATAATGGAAGTGAATGTTTATCAAAAAGATTATTGTTCCAGTTCAAACACAAAAACTCTACTATTTATATTGGGTATACTGTACTGTTTTCGGCGAAGCTGAACTAGCCATGATAATTTTGAGTGACGGATAACGACCGCACCTACTAGTTAGCGGGTGGGGGTAGTTCGGCTACCCCGCTAACTCACACACCTGGTTTGAGTAACCACTTTGCTTTCTTGGCTCAGTAGAGATGGACATAGCCTACTGCCTGGGGTCTCCTGATTTTGACTGGCTTTGATAGTTTTACATTAATTCTGTTTCGTTTCGTTATATATGAAAACATTCACGCAATTTTTTGTATCTATTTGTAACTTTTATTACAGTACTGTTTGTCTGACAGCTTATTCCGGCAGTCTCGCTGCAAGATAGTGGTCACTGTGATGATACTACTACTAGGTCCCTCACTAGCCACCCTCTCTCTTACGTGGATGGCCGGCAATTCCTCGGGGGGGGGGGGGGGGGGGTGCGTTCACCTTTCCCGTTCTGGATTATGTTTTGCTCCCTATTAGTCTGTTCAGTTCTCAAGTTAAATTTATTAACTGCTTGTTATTCAACTTTTTCAGCAGTTTTATGATTTTATGAAAATAGCGATGCTGTTCTTCTTTATTCAGCTAAAACAGCCGACGTAGAAGCAGATCCGTTTGTTCCTGTGGAATGAACGGCTCCTGTGGCAGCTTCGATGTTGACCTTCAACTTGAACAAAGCTTGTTGAAAGAAAGCATAGAGCCCTATCTGGAGGTTTGCCTCCAGGGGTTGGAACTCTCCCTTTCGAGGGAGAATTAACCTCCCCGGGTGGTGGGCTGCTCTCCCTTCCGAGGGAGAGTTTCCGTTCATCAGCCATTAAGCAACTTTCCTTCTTGTGGGGAGAATTGCTGATAACTCGACGAAGATTAGCAGCTGCTATCTCGTTGTTGAAGACTGAGCTTCTCCCCCATGGGATGAGGAAAAGCAAGTCCAAGGCTGGGTCCTCCTTCGGGAGGCCTTCTCTCTTGTCCGCGAGAGAGATTGTTCAGTGTCTAACACTTAATGTAAGCCTACATTTTTTCCAATTGGGCTGGGGAAAACTAGTTCCAAGCGATGTCCTCCTTTGGGAGAACATTCCACTCGTTCACGAGAGAAAGCTCATTTAGCTTTTTGTGATAGAGCATTTGAACTATCGGGTTGTCGCAGGTGGTGTGGCCTGTCGGTCTGACCTTGGTCTCATGGCCAACTCTGAAGATGTTGCTTCTCCTCCAGGGGCGGTAGGAGAGCAAAGACGTAGGTATGTTCCTCCTCTCGTTTGCGAGAGAGAACTGCTTGTAGTCAGCAGTCTCCTTACGCTTACGCTTTTCCCCCAAGGCGGTGGTAGTGCATTGTCTTAAGCGATGTTCTCTTGGTAGAACGAACCTAACCGCCCCCCCAAATCCCTTGAGCTTGAGCAGTTTCCCCCTCGGGAGGAGCCTGCTAGACGTTCCTCTCCGGAGGTCCGTCGGTTGGAGCCTTTTGTCACCCCTCTCCATCCGTGACGCTCTCCTCCTAGAGCTGTCATGAGGCGCCTTTTTGAACCCCAGGGTTCTGGTAATGTTGACCCCTCGGGGTCTCATGATCAACATGAGTCTGCGTGGTCAGGAGCCTTTGGACTCCCGTTGCTGAGAGTACATTATGTGAACTTTCGCAACCCGGAACCCTTGGGTTTCCGTCACGTTGAGACTTCGGGCTCTCGTGGCATCGGAGGTCCTATGGATCCTCGTCGCGTTGAACTATTGGGTTCCCGCGGCACGGAACCCCCGGGTTTCAGTTACGCTGAGCTTTCGGGCTCTCACAAAGATAGTAATGTTGTACAGGTTGACATTCGTTACCACAGTCACACTGAGGTGCAGGTTTCATGTGACACGGAGGTTTCGGTCTCTGTTGTGCAGCTCCCTTGTGATCTTGCAACACCAGTTACGCTGAGCTTAGGGCTCTCATGCTGCCCGCTACGTAGAGCCTTCGAGCTCTCGTAGCAGGGAAGCTTCCCGTTGCATTGATCCTTTAGGATTGCGCAACCCCAGTTTTGTTGAGCCCCCAGGCCTTCGGGCCGGCAGTTACGTTGAGCCTTCAGGCTCTCTTAACAGGGAGACTTTGATCCCCCGTCGCGTGAAACCTTCAGGTTCGCATGACACTGGTTACGCGGAACCTTTGGCCTCTCGTAACCGATGTTACGAAGAACTTTTTGGTTCTAGTGACCTTAGTTATGACGAGCCTGTCGGCTCTGATGATGGAGAGTCTTCGGACTCTCGTCATGCTGAGCCTTTGGGCTCTCGTGACTTGTGTTACGACGAGCCTTTGGGCTCTCGTTTCCTTGCAGACCCTTTGGGTCCTTGTCGCACAAACCCTAGGGTTTCACACGACGTGATTCCCTAGGGATACTATATCCGTTCAGGGATCAGTGATGTGGTTCCTTCCGGTTTGTCATGCGAAAAGGATTCAAGATCCCATTTAGCTTCTCCCCCTGGGATCAAACCCCTTGCTCCTGGTTCCAGCTGATTACTATGCGACAGCTAGGCTGGTCTCGCCAGCTCTGTTCCTTTTGTTTTCGAAAGAACCACCGTCACCTTCCCCCTACACCTCCCACTTCTAGTGGTTGGGGTAGCAGGCTGCTCGTGATCGTCTCTCGTCATTGAGTGACCCTCAATCGCCGGGATGGAAGCCAGTAAAAGTTATTATACATTCCAGTTCAATTCCTTCTGGCAGGTCTTGCCTGCATTAGACGATAGTTTTCTCGCTAGCGAGAAAGCGTTTGATGGTAACCCCATACAGGAAAGCAGGTGATGGCAACCTAATGTATGGTCTTTATTGAGGAATCCCTCACATACGAGACTACACCCTTTTTGGGAAACTCTCGTCCTTGGGAAGTTTTATATAACTTTGACATGCGTTTGTTGAAACTTCTTAAAGGCTGTAAGAACTGGTTTGTGGCGTATGCGCTCTCTCCAAGGCAAAACCTTGAGGTTATTGCCACAAACACGGTTTCTGCCGATTGTTTGAGTCAGCCACATACAGTACCGTCATTGTACCCTGGGGGACGGGCTTCTGAGACATTTTATTTATTTTACCCTAACAGGGTTATCGTCTCAACCATTTAGTACCATGGAAGAAGTGTTAGCTTACGTTTTCGAACGATAGCAACAATGTGGTCTTCTTTTCATTCCGTTTACGAACGTTACAAACCCCGCCCACAAGGGAGCGAGACATCTTTTTCTGTGTAAGAACGTTGGCAAGCCCCTCCCACAAGGAGGATAGGCAAACCAAAGGAGAATTGATCGCTACAATAACTATATTTTGTTGTGGGCATATGCGCTCACATCTTAAAAAATACTACAATTAGTCAACGATCAAATTTGCCTTGGGTAATATTGTTGCGATTTGTCGCACATACATTATTCCCCCAACTGGATTCATTTTCAAACGTTTACCCGGAGGCAAAGATTACGCATGCGCTAACGCAGATGGGCAAGTACATGTGCGTGCAAGTGATCTTTCGGCCAAGGGCTATAGACTATCTTACAATTAGAACTCCTTTCTAATAAGTTGTAATGGCTATATCCATTACAGGAATCCAGGTAATACAGTATATTACTTGTCAATTTTCCTGTAACCAGACATACTGTGTAAATTATCTTATATATGATCTGCCTTCATAGGCCCTTCCTTTCTTTCCAATCGAAGATCATAGTTTTCTTACAAATACCTGGACCGAAAACTTCTCTTAAGCGTATCTGTTCTTTAGAAGGAAACATTTAATACTTATGCCAGATTTATCAATCGGAGACAAAGAAACACAAACATTTTTCGTCTTTATTAAGAAAGAGAAATCTTGGTTACAAACATTTTCAACGTTATCCAACCGAACACGACTAATTTGGACTACGCCCGTAGGCTTGTCCTGCTCACGGTTCTGTGTTACTGGTCTGTAAATAGACTTAGGTACATATTACCCATACAACAATAGATTGAAGATACGTCTAAGTCTTATCCTTTGGGAGCAAGAAGTTGTGTTCTTTAGATACTGACCGGTCTCTTATCCGGAAGGCAATCTCTACGGAGAGTCGTTGTAATAACATAGGCAGTACTGGCTACCTGGTTTTGCGATATGTATCATTTTTACTCTGCCAACCCCTTCTAAATTGGGGGCAGTTGTTGGGAGGACAGGATCCCCCCTTCATAGAAGAAGAGTGCAAGCAGTTGCACACCTTGACATCATCTCAGAGCAGCATCACATAGAGATCTTGCGAAATTCCATCTTTGCAAAAACCGTCTTGTCCTACTCCAGTGGTACCCTCGTTACCCTTTTTGTCTGCAAGAGGTTTCCCTCCCAAGGGAAAACCTCCTGCTAGAAGAGACTCCCACCAGTTCCTCCAGCGTCGTGGGCCTCCACCTGCCCCAAAGCAGCTGTCGCCCACCTGACAATGCCCTGTTCTTCTCCCGATGGCAAGGCCTGTGCCGATCTTGCCCTCAAGGAAGAAGGCTAAGGTACCTATCAAGATACCCAAGCCTAGGGATAAATGCCGCCCCAAGGACCTCCCTCCCAGCACATTGGGAGCTAGCGACCCCCCATGGTTGACAGACGTATTTAACGTAATGCAGCAAGCCTATATAGGGGTCATTCCCCATTCCCAGTCCTTAGGCGAGACACTCAGGATTCCCCTGTTGCCTCCTCTCATCCCAGGCCTCTTTCCTCCTGTTGATCCCTGGAGGAACTCTGAGGACTCCGCTCTGGCAGAGCTTCCACGCGAGGAGAAGAACTTCCCTCCTTGCAAGAAAGCTAGGGAAGAGAGGGCTTCAGAACCACAGGGGAGTCTCTTACAGTTCATGATTCCACAGGCAAGGCCCAAAGGGAAGAGGAAGAGAATTTGACCTTCTCCTCCCAAGGAGGACCAGACGATATCCTACACGGATAGTGCCAAGGGAGACACCTCGCCCATCTCGGTGTGATACAGTTCCTTTCCTTGCGGAGTCCCATCTCTCCCGCGGGTCAGGGGAAGCCGCAAGGCCTCCACTGGTGATGGAACCTCTGCTGCAGCATACAGAGCCAAAAGATTTATTTATCATCCCTAAATCTTCTGCCAGGTCTCCCTTACCTCAAGGTGAGATTCGGAGAGAACCGAGTACGTCCTCGAGAATTGTCCAGTCCTACATCGATCTTGATGATGACGTTGACCCAATTCGGGCTCCTATGAATGAGAGCTCAGAAGTGGATGAGCAAAATGATTACGAGGACAACATTTTGCCAGCTGTCGTGTGATGAAGCAGCGTAGCATGACTTGTAACGTCACTCTACACTGGAGATGTTTTGCTTGCTATGCAATCTCTTGACCCTTCTGGACGAACCGCAGATGGTGGTTGGCAGACGAGAACCTCCCCAAAGAGATCAATCTTCTCGTCCCCCCTCTGGAACTGATGCTCTCTTCGGATGCATCAAAATAAGGTTGGGGAGGCCCCATATGCCGTACCAATCCATCTTCTTCGTTTTGCCCGAATCAGAAAGGTACCAGCATATAGCTCTCTTAGAGAACCATCTAGCAGTAGAAATACTCAGATGGACAGAGGACAGCTAGGTGTCCCCATCCGTTCGCGTCATTCCTGGCAACAGGAATGTGCTTGCAGACAATCTGAGCAGGGCAACTAAGATAGTGGGATTCAAGTGTCTTTGAATCATCTAGGAGCCAACAAAGTCTTAACTTTGTGGTGTTGCTCGATTGTGGAGTTGCTCGCAACGGCAGTGAACTTCAGGCTCCTGCTCGACCATTCCCCAGTCTCGGACTTCCAGGCTTTCGAGCAAGATGTATTTCAGCAATGGTGGGACAGTTTAGTGGTGTATGCATTTCCCCAGTTCAGTCAGGTGAGAAAGTCCTCAACCAAGTCAGAATAAGCAAGAACTTATCAGTGACTCCAATAGCTCCGCTTTGGCACACGCAGAATGGTTCCAAGACCACCTGCAGTTCCTGACAGAGCTTCCAAAGGAACTTCCTCCACGACACGATCTTCTAAAAAGGGCCACATGCCAACATTTTCCAGAAAGTGGTAGCTTCGCTTCGACTTCACACCTGGAAAATAGGATGTCTATACTCCTCAGACGCTTTTTACCGTCGGTCTTCCAGGCGAAGTGGTCGGTCTTTTTTGACTGATGTCGTAGAAGGGGTATCACTCCCCTCGATGCCTCTACTCAGACAAAGTTTTGAGATGACTTGTCCCTAGTCGGAACATAGACCTCCTCCTTGGAATGAGGTTTGGGTCCTTCAGTCTCTTAAGGTTCCTCTCTACGAACCTTGCAGGCAATATCTTGCCTCTTTATATGGAAAACGTTATTTCTACTCGTTTTGGCTTCAGCCAAGAGAGTTAGTGAGTTGCATGGTTCATCTTCTGATGCATCCTACTCTAGGAGATGGGGAGAAGTAAATTTCAGCTTTGTCCCTTGAGTTCATTGCAAAGACTCAAAATCCGGGTGTGTTGCACTCAAAGTTCGGCCCATTATGTATAGACAGTCTTCGTTCTGTAACCAAAGATGCAAATCAACTGGAGCTTTGCCCAGTTAGAAGTCTGAGGCGTTACCTTAAAAGAACGGCAGCAGCTCGCCCCCGTGTGTCAGCACTGTTTGTCAGCACGGAGAAGGTCAAGAGAAGGGTCACAAGGAATACCTTTTCCTCCTGGATTCGGAAGGTAATTGAGTTTCCTCTCAATCCAGACCCTCCTCATTCCAAACAACCCAGAGGTCATGACATCAGGGGCATTTCAACGTCCCTGGCATTAAAAAAGAACTACTCTGTGGCGCAGGTCCTGCAAGTGAGCGTGTGGTAATGTCAAACAACGTTCGCCGCTTACTACTTGCAAGCCGTAGCCTACAGGACCCTGGACATGTTCTCCATAGGCCCTGTGGTGGCTGCATAACAAATGGTCTAAAACACCTCAAGCTCCATGATGGACAAGTAGCAGAGGGTTGAGGGTGGAGGTTACCTGGACTAGTATGGGGTGAATGAATAGAATGACTGGATCTTTCTTCCTTTCACCTTCTTCCTCCCTGGGGAAAACAGCACCATAGTCCCTCAGCACAAGCTGATCTCACCTCTCTGCAGGTAAGACTCATTTCACTTTGGTATCCTATATCCTAAGTATAGAAATAATACATTGTTGCATCCCCAGTACCTCTTCAAGGGAGGGTACTAGGTAAAGTCTAAGGAATCTCGGATTTGTTTTCAAGTTCCTATGTTGTAGACCAGCCACGTTGCTAGTTTCACGAACACAAACTTCTGTAGGCCGCTAATAGCGCTTGCCCCTAATGGGCATAGCATGAGATTTTAGCGAGGGTAGGGTTCCTACTACTTCGGGCTTACTGAAATAGAGAGAACCATGGGTTAAAATACCAAAGCCAGTTGGTAAAGGACTTCCTCCCAATAAGAGTGAGTTTACACAATATAAATAGTGGAGTGTTTGTGTCTGTGCTGGAACAAATGACAAATTTGTAATAATTTGGATTTTTCCTAGCACACAAACACAACACTATTTATACACATTGGTCCGCCACCCTGTCCCCCAAGAAGTCCTTTCACTAAGAAAAATGGTTATTCAAACCAGGTGTGTAAGTGAATGGGATAGCCGAGCTACCCCCACCCCCACCCGCTAACTAGCGGGTGCGGTAGGTATCCCTCATGTAAAATTATCATGGCTAGTTCAGCTTTGCCAAAAACAATATACCCAATATAAATAATGTTGTGTTTGTGTGCTTGGAAAAATACAAATTATTACAAATTTGTCATGTTTCTGAGAAAAAGGAAAAAAAGGTAATTATTCATCAGAAGTTGGTTGGTCATATCTATACAATATGCTCTATACTATACATGGTAGAGCAGTTTTGTTTGTAATAAAATTATGATACATAATTTAACTTTTGTAATGGAAACCCTATAAGATATAGTAAGGATAGATGTCTTGGCTGAAGTTGATTTAGGGACAAGTCAAACTAAAAGTTTTTAATTTTTTTCTGATTTTAGAATCAAAAGAGTATGCAAAATGAAATTTTTAAATGTAAAATTAGTAATTTATAGTGTTAAAATTTATTGTTATATCCAAGGAATATTATTTTTTTTTAAAGGATTCATGTACAGTACAGTACTGTATTTCTAAAAACTGCAAATTGCAGATATTGTTTGTTAGGTATAGTATTAGGGCTAGAATGGAATAGATGCTAAAACCAGTGTTGATAAATTGATAGACAGGAGTTTCATCAAGATTTATTTGTGAATGCTGTACAGTAGTCTCTTTAGTCAGCTCAGCCCCCTAACTACAGTAGTCATAAATATTGTTTGAAGCAGGTGGGTTTAAGAGTGTGACAGGCATTAAAACTTATTATTATTATTATTATTATTTTTATTATTATTATTATTATTATTATTATTATTATTACAGTACTTACTAAGTTACAACCCTAGTTGGAAAAGCAGGATGCTATAAGCCCAGGGGCTCCAACACGGAAAATAGCTCAGTGAGGAAAGGAAATAAAGAAAAAGAAAATATTTTAAGAAGAATAACAAGATTAAAATAAATACCTCCTATATAAACTATAAAAAGCTTCAACAAAACAAGAGGAAGAGAAATAAGATGAAATAGTGTGCCCGATTGTACCCTCAAGCAAGAGAACTCTAACCCAAGACAGTGGAAGACCACGATACAGAGGCTATGGCACTACTGTAGATTAGAGAACAATGGTTTGATTTCGGAGTGTCCTCCTAGAAGAGCTGCTTACCATAGCTAAAGAGTCATTATTATAGATCATATTAATGAGACCATCTTTGAGGTGATAACGGAGGAGTATAGACCCTCTAGCAATTAAGGCTACCCATTGGGAAAAGCCCATGAAGTCAGGAATATTTATATCCTTCCTTTTCAGACAAAGCTGCCAAATGGCCTAAGTATTGAGGCTTAGGGTATTTTAATGCTAATGTTTTACCACCTTATCCTGCCCCAGAGTTGCACCCCAAAACTTTGATTGCCTTCTCCATAAGATCTTTGGAGGTTGCTCAGCATGTTAGGGCCCAATATTTTTTTTTATTATGGATAGCTGAATTTGTATATATTTTTTCCTTTAAATCTTTTCTGCTCCATTGACAAATTATTAGCAAAATAACCTTAATAGGGTCATATGAAGGTAACTGATGAATGATAAACAGTTCAATTTTTGCATTGAATTTTGATTAAAATATTTATAAACGTCTTTTTCTTTACATTAGGGAACCGAAGATCTGTTAAGGCAGGAGTCACATTTCTTTGAAGAAGTAGATGATTCAAAACCAGGTCTTGGTGGTGATGCAGAAGTTTCCAGTGTCCTTTCAGCTTTCAAAAGTGAGGGTGATCCTGCTGAGTATGAAGAGGCATACATGAGTCTACACTCTTTTATTGAGAAAAGCTTAGATGCCTACAAGGTATCGTAACAATTACTAAAGTTTTTTTTTTTTTAAATATTAAACTTAGCCGGTGAATATATAAATAGCTGACGTCTCCGTCGGTCGACAGATTCCAAAAACTCGCGAGCGATCGCCATGAAGGATGCCGGGTGTGCCCACCAGTGCCGACTATCGGCCAGATACCGCATATTTTTCAATATTTAACTTAGCCGGTGATTATAATAGCTGCAACTCTGTTGCCCGACAGACAACTCTACGGTAAAAACTCGCCAGCGATCGCTACACAGGTTGCGGGTGTGCCCAACAGCGCCATCTGTCGTCCAGATACCCAGTACTCAATGTAAACAAAGACTCAATTTTCTCTCTGTCGAGCTATCGACAAGACGTACTTACTCGCTGTTGCTAAACTGGAGTTTTTTCACAACTAATTGGTGAAGTACTTTATTCTAGTTTTGAGCTTTCGCTATGCAGGTGTTTTATCTTCATCTTAAATCTTGAACTCGTTTTGGATAGATTTAATTATGGTGACAAAGAGAGTATGGACTTTCTTTCACTTTTAAATGGCCGACCCTTCCCTTAGACGGAAGTGTGTTTAGGCTTTTAGTAATTATCTTATCACGTTATAGATTTTCCTCTATATATTTTATATCTCTCCGCCTTAATTAGGCCTCTTCGATTAACTTTCCATTTATTATAAACATATAAAAATAATTTTAATGTTTTGTTTATATAGACCTTTCCTGAGAGTAGGCGGTCCTAACTTGGAAACCGAAGTTAATCAACGTTGAGCTCTTTATATCGTAATTAGCTTTTAAAGAGCTAAGGATTTAAAACTTTTTAAATGTAATATTTTATGAAAGAATTTCTTTGATAGTCTTCGTACTGTTTTCAAAGATGAACTAACGTTTAGTTTATTTATGCTACGCAGTTGTTGACGTTCAGGACGTTCAACATGCGCTCTATCGTTACGATAGAGAGAGAGTGTATCACGGCTTCACTTTGCAGTAAGAGTAAATCGATTCTGACGTTTTGTTCATTCTTTCTTAGCTTAAATGTTTTAAATTCTATTTTAAAGGAACTTTTTATTTGAAAAACCTTTCAGTTTTTTCCTTTAGTCAAATAACATGTGTTTTTGACGAAATATAATTGGGCTCTTCTCTTAGGTGCGAAATCAAGAGAGAAAGAGTGAGAGAGATAGAGACGGAGGGAGAGAGAGGAGAGAAAACGTTCCGTTCAAGCGGGTAACGTTGTTCTCGAGTTACTCTCGTCCCTAGTCGCTGTACGGGGAGGAAGGATAAAACGTTTTTAGTTTTTTATTCTCGTCCCCAGGCTATGTGCGGTGAGAGATTGAAAACGTAGTTATATGAACTAGTGTTTAGTCTCTTTCCCAGCCACTGATTTTTTTTTTATCTTAAAATATGTTTTCTGTTTTTTGCTGGTATTAATGAGCTTGCATTATACGACTGATTTCGCAATTACTACCTTTTAATGAAGGGTAGAATTGCGTGTTTCAGGTAGAAATAAGTGCAAAACAGAAAATCGAAGTGATAAAGTGATATGCGCAAAGTGTTACAGTGTTGCGTCCGAGGCGCAAAGTGTTACAGTGTTGCGTCCGAGGGTTCGTCTGTTCGTGCCTGTCGTTCACCTAGTCCGGGACCTCTTACATGCTCCCAAGCCCAGGGGAGAAGTAATGTCAAACGACTTATGGGTTCGAGAGGCCTTGACCAACGAACAGACGTTTTCCCTCTATGGTATCGGGTGTATCTTACCAAGATCTCCCCTACCATAAGACGAGAGAGACGTTGTTTCTCCTCGTCATCCGAAGGCTTTTCGCATAAGAAACCTGTCACAAGGTTTCGAAGCCCTTAAGCGAAAGTCAGTCCTTTCAGGACAGGTCCAGCGTCCTGGTTACAACCATTAGGACAGCTCTGACCCTATGCAGTCATCGGATAACTGCTCGCCGCCTAACAAAAGCGTAACACAGACTCCGAGAGTCTTTTTTTGTAGGCAAAGTGTTGCGGTCACAGACGTTACCCTCGTCTCTTACCACAACCATTTCCGTTGATCCTTAATGGGTTGTATGGCAAGACATGCAGTATATGCTTGCCTCCCTTATGGAAGACTATTCTGCCGATTAGTCCGTTGAGTCTAGCCGTTTATCTCATCGATGTCCTGGCTTTCAGCCAACCTAACGTTCCTTTGTGCTTACTGTTGACGTTGGCGTAGCTTAGTCACGTCAGTCAGGTTGTTTAGAACCACACTCAATGCGGTCTCGTGTGGTTTTTCAGCCGCATTTGGACGTTAGGCCACTTGCTGATGCTCCTGTTGACGTTCAAGACGTTCACTAACAATCGGAGTTGACTTGTTTTGACGCTGTGCGTCAACCTCCGCATTCTAGAGTTGTTTTGACTGCTCAGTCTAGGCAGTCAAAGCAGTCTCGAGTGGACGCTGTGCGTCCTCACGCACCTGTTGTGGTTGACAGTTCAGTTGTTGACAGTTCACAGACTGTCAAGCAGTTACATGACGTTCGTTCTGATCCGCTACTAATGCACCAGTGAGTGTGGACTCTGCTTGTAAAGCATTGCCACCACGGTAGGTCTCTCCCTTGCTTGAGACTCAGCTTTTATCGGACAAGGTTCCTGTAGATGAGGAAGTTGCTGTTCTCCCTCCTACTGATATTCCCTTGAGGACTCTGTCAGATGGAGAGGAGCCTAAAGCTGCTTAGCCTCCTATGGACTTTAATCAAATCATGATGATTTTTTTAAGGATCTTTGTCCGGATCTTTTTGTAACTGCTGCTCCTCGTTCTCCTAAACGTCAGAGCTTACACTAGGCCTAGCTACTTCGAAGCCGTTGTTTTTAAGCTAGTGCTCTCTCGCTCTCCTAGAGAGCGTTACGTTGGCTAGGCGACTGGTTTTTCACCAGGAGGAGTTTGGGGGATACAGCCTTTGCTTTCCCTTCTTTTAAACTGGTTTATAGAGCGAGAGTCTGATATGACACGAGAGAAGTTCTCGGCTTGGGAGTTCATGCCTCTGCCCAGATAGACTTCTCAATTCTGGTAGACTCTCCCTGGCGCCTAGCCAGGAGACGCTCCAAGTTGTTTACAGGTCAACTTCACAGCTGTTTTCGAGCGTTTGAAGTTATGCTGTACAATTATGTCACGCATAACAAGGCTTTCAGGGATGGTAAACGGTACCGCCTCAGTCGCTAACCCCGTCTGTTGCCACACCTGCTCCCGTAGACCCTAAATGGGCTTTGCTGCAAGACATGCAGTCCAAGCTTGCGTCCTTGTTAGAGGACTTTAATGCGGAGAAGGTTGCTACCGAACCTTCTGGCCAACAACCTTCCAACCGGTCGGTTGTGCGCCCTGTTGACGCTGAGGTAACCTACTCGCGTCTGCCAGTTGAGGTGGTCCCTCCACCGATGCGACCCAGTGTGGGTTGCCAGCCGCACGTTGTCGTTAAGCGACGCTCGGAGGTGGTTGTTGACGTTCAGGACGTTCAACAACCAGCAGAGGTGACTTGTTTTGACGCAGTGCGTCAACCTCAGCAACCCGGTAGGGTGTTGACTGCACAACCCAGACGGTCTAGACAGTCTCGGGTTGACGCTGTGCTTCCTCGCGCACCCATGGTTGTTGACAGTTCACAGACTGTGCAGCAGTTCCATGATATTGCGTCCGGCTCCGTCACGCATCCACCAGTGCGACCGGACTCAGCGAGCCAGACGTTGCCCGCTCCGTTGCCGTTTCCTCATCAGTTTTCGGATGAGGAACCCTCTGATGAGGACGTTGCTGAACAACAAGACGATCAGCCCCCAGAATAGATCAAGCCCTGCTATCCATCCAGAAGATGCTGAAGAAGGAATGCTGCTCAGTCAGGCTGTGGATGAGTCTGGTAGGGACGCTGTCATCCGTGGAACAATTTGTGTCACTAGGAAGACTACACCTCCGTCCTCTTCAATACCGTCTAGCTTTTCACTGGAAAAAGGACAAGACGCTAGAAGCGGTCTCGATCCCGGTTTCCGAAAAGATAAAGTCTTGTCTGTCTTGGTGGAAGGACAAGATCAACCTAAGAGAGGGTCTTCCCCTGGCTGTTCAGACTCCCAACCACGTTCTCTTCTCGGACGCATCGGACGTGGGCTGGGGCGCGACACTAGACGGTCGGGAATGCTCAGGACTGTGGAACTCGAGTCAGAGGAGCATGCATATCAACTGCAAGGAGCTGTTGGCAGTACATCTGGCCTTGAAAAGCTTCAAGTCTCTCCTTCGAGGCAAAGTGGTGGAAGTTAACTCGGACATCACCACGGCCTTGGCGTACATCTCCAAACAAGGAGGTACCCACTCACTGACGTTGTACGAGATCACAAGGGACCTGCTCATCTGGTCAAAAGGTCAAAACATCTCCCTAGTAACGAGGTTCATCCAAGGCGACTTGAACGTCATAGCAAATTGTCTCAGTCGGAAAGGGCAAGTAATTCCAACCGAATGGACCCTCCACAAGGATGTGTGCAAGAGACTTTGGGCCACTTGGGGTAAAACCATCCATAGATCTCTTTGCAACCTCGCTGACCAAGAGGCTTCCAATCTATTGCTCTCCAGTCCCGGACCCAGCAGCAATACATATAGATGCTTTCCTCCTAGATTGGTCACATCTGGATCTCTACGCATTCCCACCGTTCAAGATTGTCAACAAGGTACTGCAGAAGTTCGCCTCTCACGAAGGGACAAGGTTGACGTTAGTTGCTTCCCTCTGGCCCGCGAGAGAATGGTTCACCGAGATACTTCGATGGTTAGTAGACGTTCCCAGTAGTCTTCCTCTAAGGGTAGACCTTCTACGTCAGCCACACGTAAAGAAGGTACTCCAAAGCCTCCACGCTCTTCGTCTGACTGCCTTCAGACTATCGAAAGACTCTCTAGAGCTAGAGGCTTTTCGAAGGAAGCAGCCTGTGCGATTGCTAGAGCTAGGAGAGCTTCTTCCATTAGAGTCTACCAATCGAAGTGGGAAGTCTTCCGAGACTGGTGCAAGTCAGTTTCTGTATCCTCGACCAGTACCTCTGTAGCTCAAATAGCTGTTTTTCTCTTATACCTGAGAAAAGGACGATCCCTTTCAGCTCCCACTATCAAGGGCTACAGAAGCATGTTGGCATCGGTCTTCCGGCATAGAGGCTTAGATCTTTCCAAACATAAAGATCTGCAAGACCTCCTTAAGTCTTTTGAGACCACCAAGGAGCGTCGTTTGGCTACCCCTGGATGGAATTTAGACGTGGTACTAAGATTCTTCATATCAGACAGGTTGGAGCCGTTACAATCAGCCTCCCTGAAAGATCTCACTCTTGAGACTCTTTTCCTGGTATGCTTAGCCTCGGCTAAAAGAGTCAGTGAGATTCATGCCTTCAGCAAGAACATAGGATTTTCGTCAGAAAAAGCCACTTGTTCGCTACAACTTGGTTTTCTAGCCAAAAATGAGCTGCCTTCTCGGCCTTGGCCTAAATCTTTCGATATCCCCAGCTTATCGGAGATCGTAGGCAATGAACTAGAAAGAGTCTTATGCCCTGTTAGAGCTCTTAAGTTCTATTTAAAGCGTACTAAACCTTTACAAGGCCAATCTGAAGCTTTATGGTGTTCAGTTAAGAAACCATCCTTGCCTTTGTCAAAGAATGCTTGGTCAGACTTTATCAGATTGTTAATACGAGAAGCTCATTCACATCTGAGTGAGGAAGACCGAACTTTGCTTAAGGTGAAGACGCACGAAGTTAGAGCTGTAACAACTTCCGTGGCCTTTAAGCAAAATATATCTCTGCAAAGTATAATGGACGCAACCTATTGGAGAAGCAAGTCAGTGTTCGCGTCATTTTACTTGAAAGATGTCCAGTCTCTTTACAAGAACTGCTACACACTGGGACCATTCGTAGCAGCGAGTGCAGTAGTGGGTGAGGGCTCAACCACTACAATTCCCTAATTCCATACCCTTTTAATCTTTCTCTTGAAATGTTTTTATTGTTGTTTTTTGGGTTGTCCGGAAGGCTAAGAAGCCTTTCGCATCCTGGTTGATTTGGCGGGTGGTCAAAGTCATTTCTTGAGAGCGCCTAGATTAGGGGTTTTGATGAGGTCCTGTTGTATGGGTTGCAACCCTTGATACTTCAGATCCTAGGGGTTGATTAGCATCCTAAGAGGATCGCGAGGCTCCGTAAGGAAGACGTACTTGAAAAGGCAGAGTAATTGTTCAAGTCGACTTCCTTACCAGGTACCTATTTATTTTGTTTTTGTTATTTTGATAACTTCTAAAATGAAATAAAAACTCTTAGCTCATAATAATGTAAACATATATTGCTGGTCTCTACCCACCCCCCTGGGTGTGAATCAGCTATTATAATCACCGGCTAAGTTAAATATTGAAAAATGTTATTTTGATAATAAAATAAATTTTTGAATATACTTACCCGGTGATTATAAATTAAAGGACCCTCCCTTCCTCCCCAATAGAGACGCAGTGGGACGAGGAGAAAATTGAGTCTTTGTTTACATTGAGTACTGGGTATCTGGACGACAGATGGCGCTGTTGGGCACACCCGCAACCTGTGTAGCGATCGCTGGCGAGTTTTTACCGTAGAGTTGTCTGTCGGGCAACAGAGTTGCAGCTATTATAATCACCGGGTAAGTATATTCAAAAATTTATTTTATTATCAAAATAACATACTTTTCAACCAAACCAGTTTTTCTCTGTCGGTGTTAAAGACAACACTGATTCCGCTCGCGCTTGACCTCGAGTTTTCTACCGATTGGTGAAGTGCTTGGTTTTGGTCTTATTGCTTTCGCCGTGTTGGATTATTCTATACTATCTTCAAAAGAAATGCTTTTGAAAGGAGAGGAAAAGTTTTTGCCCTTGCTTTTTTAATCTCGCTCTGGTTTTTCCATAGAGAAAAGAGGGCCGACCCTTCCCTCAGTGTACGGAAGTGTGTTAAAGGCTTTTAGTAATTATTTTATCACTTTATAAATTATTGTTGATATTTATAGATTTACCTCTATATATTTTATATCTCACCCGCCTTTATTAGGCCTCTTCGATTAGCTTTCCATTTATACTAAACATCGAAATAAATTTTGTTTTTGTTTATATGCGGCCTTTACCTATTCTTTGTAGGCGGTCCTAACTTGGAAAACGAAGTTAAACAACGTTGAGCCCATTCAACTTTTATTTTTGTTTAGATTAAAACAGTTGCTCTGTAAGAGTGATGAGATGAATATTTTTAGAAAATATTTCAAGAAATTTATTCTTTGAATAGTCTTCGTGCTGTTTTTCAAAGATGAACTAACGTTTGGTTTATTTATGCTACGCAGTTTGCGCTCTATCGTTACGATAGAGAAAGAGAGAATCACGGTTTCACTTTGCAGAAAGAGTAAATCGATTTTGACGTTTAGTTCATTCTTCTTTCAAACTGAAGTTTATTAGATACTAATTTAAAGGAACATGTTAATTTTAAATATTAAACTTAGCCGGTGAATATATAATAGCTGACGTCTCCGACGGCTCGACAGAATTCAAAAACTCGCGAGCGATCGCCATGAAGGTAGCGGGTGTGCCCACCAGCGCAAACTATCGGCCAGATACCGCATATACATGTAAACAGCTCCAGTTCTTCTCTGTCAGTTCCATCGACAAGTCGATTCCACTCGCTATTATGACCACGAGTTTTCTACCGAATTGGTGAAGTACTTGGTTTTGGTTTTATTGCTTTCGCCGTGTTGGATTATTCAATACTATCTTCAAAAGAAATGCTTTTGAAAGGAGAGTAAAAGCGTTTTGCCATTGCTTTTATCTCTGGTTTTTTTCCATAGAGTAAAAATGGCCGACCCTTCCCTTAGTGTACGGAAGTGTATTGTAGGCTTTTAGCAGTTATCTTATCACGTTATAAATTGTTGTTGTTAATTATAGATTTTCCTCTATATATTTTATATCTCACCCGCCTTTATTAGGCCTCTTCGATTAGCTTTCCATTTATAATAAACATCAAGATAAATTTTAATGATTTGTTCATATGGGGCCTTGCCTATTCCTCCCCTAATCCGAGAGTAGGCGGTCCTAACTTGGAAACCGAAGTTAAACAACGTTGAGCCCTTTCAACTTTTATTTTCGTTAAGTTTAAATCATTTGCTCTGTAAGAGTTATTAAATGAATATTTTTTAGTAGATATTTTATGAAAGATTTTCTTTGAATAGTCTTCGTGCTGTTTCAAAGATGAACTAACGTTTGGTTTATTTATGCTACGCAGTTTGCGCTCTATCGTTACGATACAGAAAGAGAGAATCACGGTTTCACTTTGCAGAAAGAGTAAATCGATTTTGACGTTTTGTTCATTCTTATTTCAAACTGAAATGTTTTAAATACTAATTTAAAGGAACTTGTTAATTTTCAATTTCTTAGTCCTTTCAGTTTTTTCCTTTGGTCAAATAACCTGTTTATTGAAGAAGGGTAAGTGGGCTTTTCTCTTCTGTGTGAAATCAAAAGAGTGAGAGAGAGAGAGACGGAGAGGGGGAGAGGAAGAGAGAACGTTCC
Source organism: Palaemon carinicauda (assembly GCF_036898095.1). NCBI lineage: Eukaryota > Metazoa > Arthropoda > Malacostraca > Decapoda > Palaemonidae > Palaemon > Palaemon carinicauda. The sequence continues at coordinate 11,071,685 of NC_090768.1, forward strand.
GATCTTTATTCTCGTCCCAAGCGAGTAACGTTGTTCTCGAGTCAGTTTTTTACTCTCGTCCCAAGTCTCTGTACGGGGAGAAAGGATAAAACGTTTTTAGTTTTTATTCTCGTCCCAAGGCACTGTACGGTGAGAGATTGAAAACGTAGTTTTTAATGAACTAGTGTTTAGTCTCCTCCCCAGTCACTGATCCTTTTAACTTTATATATTTCCGTTTTATTCGATATATATGTTTACTGTTTTTTTTCTTGTATTAATGTGCTTACATTATACGTCTTATTTCGCAATTATAACCTTTTGATGTAGGGGAGAATTGCGTGCTTTAGGTAGAAATCAGTTTTTATTCATGCCTAATGTGAAATTATTGAAAAATTCGATTTCAGTGAAGTAAGTGCAAAAACAGAAAATTGTAGTGATAAAGTGATAATTGCGCAAAGTGTTATCAGTGTTGCGACAGAGGGTTAGTCTGTTCGTGCCTGTCGTTCGCCTAGTCCGAGACCTCTTGCAAGCTCCCATGCCCCAGGGAGAAGTAATGTCGTAGGACTTATGGGTTCGAGAGGCTTTAACCAACGAACAGACGTTCCCTCTATGGTTTCAGGCGTGTCTCGTCAAGACCGCCCCTACCATAAGACGAGCGAGACGGTTTTCTCCTCGTCATCCGAAGGCTTATCGCATAAGAAACCGTGGAGCAAGGTTTCGAGACCCTTAAAGCGAAAGTCAGTCCCTTCAGGACAGGTCCAGCGTCCTGGTTGTAGCCATTGGGACAGCTCTGACCCTGTGCAGTCATCGGAAGACTGCTCGACGCCTAAACAGAAGCGTAACACAGGCTCTGAGAGTCTTAGTGTAGGCAAGGTTTTGCAGTCACAGACGTTACCCTCGTCTCTTACCGCACCCATTCCCGTTGATCCTAAATGGGTTGTACTGCAAGACATGCAGAATAAGCTTGCCTCTCTTATGGAGGACTATTCTGCTGAGCAGGTTCACGATGATCCTCGCCGCTTAGCTGATCGAGATCCTGGCCGTCAGCCGCCCAAACGAGCCTTTGCTCGTCCTGTTGACGTTGACGTTACAAAGTCACGTCAGTCACGTTTTGTAGAGCCTCACTCGATGCAGTCCCGTGTTGACTTTCAGCCGCTTGTGGACGTTCAGCCGCTGCCGCATGCTCTTGTTGACGTTCAGGACGTTCGCCAACCAGCGAAGTTGACTTGTTTTGACGTTGAGCGTCAAGCACCGCAGTCAAGAGTTGTTTTGACTGCTCAGTCTAGGCAGTCAAGGCAGTCTCGAGTTGACGTCGAGCGTCCTCCCGCACCTGTTGTTGTTGCTGGTCAGTCCTTTAAGCAGTTACATGACGTAGCGTCCTTGACTGCTACTGATGCTCCTTTGCGTGTGGACTCTGCTTGTCAAGCATTGCCACCACGGCAGGTCTCTCCCTTGCTTGAGACTCGGCAATTGTCGGACGAGGTTCCTTCAGATGAGGAAGTTGCTGATCCCCCTCCTACTGATATTCCCTTGGGGACTCTGTCAGACGGAGAGGAGCCTAAAGCTGCTCAGCCCTCTATGGACTTTAAATAAATCATGCTGATTTTTAAGGATCTTTGTCCGGATCATTTTGTAACTGCTGCTCCTCGTTCGCCTAAACGTCAGAGTTTACACTAGGCCTAGCTACTTCGAAGCCGTTGTTTTCTAAGCTAGTGCTCTCTCGCTCTTCTAAGAGAGCTTTACGTTTGCTAGGCGACTGGTTGATCACCAGGAGGAGTTTGGGGGAGACAGCCTTAGCTTTCCCTCCTTTTAAACTGGCTTATAGAGCGAGCGTCTGGTATGACACGGGAGAAGTTCTCGGCTTGGGAGTTCCTGCCTCTGCCCAGATAGACTTCTCAAACCTCATAGACTCTCCCTGGCGCCTGGCCATGAGACGCTCCAAGATTTTATGGTCGGCTTCAGAGCTAGACCATCTCCTGTTAGGAGTTTTTTCGAGCGTTTGAAGTTTTGCTGTACAATTATGTCATGCATAAACAAGGCTATCAAGCTTGGCTCCAATAATCTGACAGCCACGTTCTCTGCAGGAACAAGACTATCAGGGATGGCTCCAATGATCTGGCAGCCACGTTCACTGCAGGAGTACGTAAGATGCAAGTGCGCTCAATGTGTTCATTGGCAAGACAAACTTCACGATGAAGTCTACCAAGCTGTCTTGACAGCATTAATGGAAGGCGACTGGATGGTCTCTCTCGACCTTCAGGATGCATATTTCCACATCCCGATTCATCCAAACTTTCAACTACATCTGAGGTTTGTGGACGGAAAAGTAATGTACCACTGGCGAGCACTGTACTCCGACCTCATTCCTGCTCCTCTTGTTTTTACAAGGCCCTTGCAAAATGTAGCAAGCTTTCTACATTTTTTGAGGATTCAGAGCCTCCCTTTATTTTGACGACTGGCTAATCAGGGCGTTCGTCATTATATCGCTGTCTGGAGAGCCTCTAATGGACATTAGACCTAACCAAGGAGCTAGGTCTCATAGTGAACGTAGAGAAGTCGTAACTTACAGTATCCCATCCCAGACTATTCTTTTTTTGGGAATGGAGATACTGTGTATGATTTTTTGACCCTTTTCGTCTCCCGCAATAATGGAACAAGCTCTGTTAAAAGTCCTTCACTTGCAAGAGAAAAACAGTTGCTCTGTAAGAGTTTGAACTAGCCTCGTGGGAACTCTTTCATCGCTGGAGTAGTTCACTCTCTGGGGAGACTCAACCTATGCCCTTTCCTATTTCACCTAAACATTGGAACAAGGAGAAGGGCTTAGTGAGTATCTCTTTACCAATCTCCAACTCAGTCTAGACATGTCTGACTTGGTGGGACAGCAACATCAGACTTCGAGAAGGTCTTTCTCTTGCGATCAAGAACCCAAACCATGTGTTGTTTTCAGATGCAGCGGATTTGGGTTAGGGAGCTCCACTGGACAGTCTGGAAGGCTCGGTTCTTTGATCCACGGATCAAAAGGAACTCCTTTTAAGGCAGTAACATCTCTCCTTTGGCGAGATTTGTGCAGAAATGAATGTCTTGGCGGACGGCCTCAGCAGAAGAGGACAAGTCTTCTCCATGGAGTGGACGTTGCATAAGACTGTGTGCGAGAAGCTATGGATGACATGGGGTCTACCCACCATAGATCTTTTTGCTACTCTCTCTGACAAAGAGGCTCTCGACTTACTGCTTTCCAGTTCCAGATCCAGAGGCAGCTCACATAGACGCTTTCCTGCTGGACTGGTCTCACCTGGACGTTTATGCCTTTCCACCTTTCAAGGTCCTAGACAAGGTGCTGCAGAAGTTCACCTCTCACGAAGGGACCAGGTTGACATTGGTTGCTCCACTCTGGCCCGCGAGAGAGTGAGTAACAGAGGTACTTCAATGGCTGGTAGACGTTCCAAGGAGTCTACCTTTAAGGATGGATCTCTTACGGCAGCCACGTAAGGAGTCTTCAGCAAAGCCTCCCCGCGCTTCGTCTGACTGCCTTCAGACTATCGAAAGACTCTCAAGAGCTAGAGGATTCTCGAAGGAGGCAGCCAGAATGATTGCGAGAGCTAGGAGAGCATCTACCATCAAGGTCTATCAGTCGAAGTGGGAAGTCTTTAGAGACTGGTGCAAGTCATCATCCATTTCCTCTTCCAGTACCTCTGTAGCCCAAATTGCAGACTTTCTCCTACATCTGAGAAATGTTCGCTCCCTCTCAGCGCCCACTATTAAGGGCTACAGGAGCATGTTGGCGTCTGTGTTCAGACATAGAGGCTTAGATCTGTCCAATAATCAAGATCTCCAAGATCTCCTTAAGTCCTTCGAGACCTCTAAGGAGCGTCGTATGGCAACTCCTGGATGGAACTTAGACGTGGTCCTAAGGTTCCTAATGTCCGACAGGTTTGAGCCATTACATTCAGCCTCCCTGAAGGATCTCACCCTCAAGACGCTTTTCTTAGTGTGCTTGGCTTCGGCTAAAAGGGTCAGTGAGATCCATGCCTTCAGTAGGAACATCGGCTTTTCTACAGATAAAGCCACATGTTCACTTCAGCTTGGTTTTCTTGGCCAAAAATGAACTGCCTTCTCATCCTTGGCCTAAGTCATTTGATATACCTTGCCTGTCAGAGATCGTAGGCAACGAGCTTGAAAGAGTGCTGTGTCCAGTTAGAGCTCTGAAGTTTTATTTAGCTCGGACTAAATCCTTACGAGGTGGATCTAAGGCTTTGTGGTGCTCAGTTAAAAAGCCTTCATTGCCTATGTCAAAGAATGCTTTGTCATATTTTATTAGATTTTTAATCCGAGAGGCTCATTCTCACTTGAGTGAAAAAGAGCGTTGCTTGCTTAAGGTTAAGACGCACGAAGTAAGAGCTATAGCAACTTCTGTGGCCTTTAAGTAAAACAGATCTCTGCGAAGTATTATGGACGCGACCGTTTGGAGAAGCAAGTCGGTATTCGCGTCATTTTACTTAAAAGATGTCCAGACTCTTTATGAGGACTGCTACACACTGGGTCCATTCGTTACAGCGAGTGCAGTAGTGGGTAAGGGTTCTACCACTACATTCCCTTAATTCCAATATCCTTTTAATCTTCTCTTGAAATGTTTTTTTTAATTGGGTTGTACGGAAGGCTAAGAAGCCTTTCGCATCCTTTTTGATTTGGCGGGTGGTCAAATGTCATTTCTTGAGAGCGCCCAGATTAAGGGTTTTGATGAGGTCCTGTTGTATGGGTTGTCGCCCTAGATACTTCAGCTCCTGGGAGTCTTTCAGCATCCTAAGAGGATGGCTGGGCTTCGTGAGGAAAGCGGACTAACAAGGCAGAGTAATCGTTAGAGTCAGCTTCCTTACCAGGTACCTATATTTATTTGGGTTTGGTTTTGATATAACTGTCAAAAACTCTAAGCATATACGCCGTAAACTGTATTAATTCTGGTCTCTACCCACCACCATGGGTGTGAATCAGCTATTATATATTCACCGGCTAAGTTTAATATTTAAAAATGATATTTTGATTATAAAATAAATTTTTGAATATACTTACCCGGTGAATATATAAATTAAAGGCCCCCCCTTCCTCCCCGATAGAGACACAGCGGGATGAGAAGAACTGGAGCTGTTTACATGTATATGCGGTATCTGGCCGATAGTTGGCGCTGGTGGGCACACCCGCTACCTTCATGGCGATCGCTCGCGAGTTTTTGAATTCTGTCGAGCCGTCGGAGACGTCAGCTATTATATATTCACCGGGTAAGTATATTAAAAAATTTATTTTATAATCAAAATATCATTTTTCAATTTCTGAGTCCTTTCAGTTTTTTCCTTTAGTCAAATAACCTGTTATTGACGAAGGGTGAGTGGGCCATTCTCTTGTGAGTGACAAGAGAGAGAGAGAGAGAGAGAGAGAGAGAGAGAGAGAGAGAGAGAGAGAGAGAGAGAGAGAGAGAGAAAGAGAGAGAGAGAAAGAGAGAACGATCCGATCTTTATTCTCGTCCCAAGTCTCTGTACAAGGAGTTTGGGAGCGAGTAACGTTGTTCTCGCTTCAGTTTTTTACTCTCGTCCCAAGTCTCTGTACGGGGAGAGAGGATAAAACGTTTTAGTTTTTATTCTCGTCCCAAGGCACTGTACGGTGAGAGATTGAAAACGTAGTCCTTAGTGAACTAGTGTTTAGTCTCATCCCCAGTTACTGATCTTTATAACTTTATATATTTCCGTTTTATTCGATATATATGTATATGTTTATTGATTTTTGCATGTGTATTTCATTTTGTACTAATGTGCTTACATTATACGACTCATTTCGCAATTCTAACCTTTTGATTTAAGGGAGAATTGCGTGCTTTAGGTAGAAATCAGTTTTATTCATGTCTAGGGGCCTAATGTGAAATTATTAAAAAATGTGATATCAGTGAAGTAAGTGCTTGTCACTTGCCTAGTCCGAGACCTCTTTCAGGCTCCCCTGCACCAGGGAGAAGGAATGTCGTAGGACCTAAGGGAGTGAGGAGTGTAAACCAACGAACAGACGTTCCCTCAAAGGTATCAGACGTTGCTCGTCAAGCACGTCCTTGCCATAAGACAGGAGAGACGAAGTTTCTCCTCGTCTTCCGATGATTCGTCTCTTTAAAAGCCTGGGCGTAAAGTTTCGAGACGTTTGAAACGTTTATTAGTTCCTTAAGAACAAGTCTTAGCTGTAGTCATCATAAGAGTCCCATTCATAGCGATGACGTTCATGTACAGACGTTCTGCCACAGACTCGACGTGACGTTGAGCGGTAGACACCGTAGACACAACGTGACGTTGAGTGTCAGTCACCGTAGTCACGATATAGCATCGATCAGCAGTCACCGCTGTTACTACGTGACGTTTGAACGTCAGCCACCGCAGTCACAGGTTGATCCGAAGTGAAGTGTTTTGCAAGATATGCTGTTAAAGCTTTCTTCTTTAATAGAAGCTTTCGATCCTGTTCCTGTGCGAAAGGATCCTTTGCTTTTTGTACGTCACGGTTCTGGGATATGTGATTCGGGTCTTCAACCTTCTAGACGAGCTTTGTTACGCCACGCTGACGTTATCCCTAGTGACAGCTTTGCTGTTTAAGAAGATGCGGAGCATAAATCTCGATGTAACTTTGATCGTTTTGAACGTCAGCCACCGCAGTCACAGCGTGACGTTGAGCTGCAGACACCGCAGACACGACGTGACGTTGAGCGGTAGACACCGTAGACATGACGTGACGTCGAGGGTCAGTCATCGTAGTCACGATATAGCATCGAACAGCAGTCACCGCTGTTACTACGGGACGTTTAAACGTCAGTTACTTCTGTCACGGCGTGTAGTAGAATAACATTCTCTGCAGTCACAACGTGACATCGACCCTCCAACTTTAACTTCTGTTCATATACAAGGTGTCAGGTTTTTCCTTCACGTCATTCTGAATATAAATCTCCTTCTCGCAAGACTTTAGATTTATCAGATGATGTGCCTTCTGAAGAAGTTGATGACTCCCTTTCAACTAATGTACCTTTGTGGAGTCATTCAGAAGAGGAGTAACCTAGGGTGGTCCAACAATCCCTTGTTTTTTAATTATGAATTTCTTTAGTGAAATTTTGTCCTACTCGTTTTGTAACGGCTGCTTCGCCGTCTGAGTTTACTCTTGGCATGACTTTCTTCGACTCCTACATTTACGAAGTCAGTTCTCTCTTGTTCTTCCAAGAGGGCCATGCTCTTACTGGGAGACTGGTTGGAATCCAGGAGAAGTTTAGGAAAGTCTGCTTTTGCTTTTCCTCCTTCTTAATTAGCTTCTCGCTCGGGCGTCTGGTGTGACACAGGAGAAGCTCAAGGAGAAGTTCTCGGCTTGGGAGTACCTGCCTCTGCCCAGGGAGACTTCTTAAGCCTAGTGGACTCTCCTCGTCGTCTAGCCATGAGACGCTCCAAGATTTTATGGTCTGCTTCAGAGCCAGACCATCTCCTGTTAGGAGTTTTTTCGAGCGTTTGAAGTTTTTTATTTGTTGGATTGGTCACTGGGAGCCTTAAGTAAGAAGGTCTCTCCAGTTGTCAATGTATTGCTGTACAATTATGTCATGCATGAACAAGGCTATCAGGGATGGCTCCAATGATCTGGCAGCCACGTTCACTGCAGGAACAAGGCTATCAGGGATGGCTCCAATGATCTGGCAGCCACGTTCACTGCAGGAGTACTTAAGATGTAAGTGCGCTCAATGTGTTCATTGTCAAGACAAAGTTCACGATGAAGACTACCAAATCTGTCTTGGCAGCAGTAAGGGAAGGCGACTGGATGGTCTCTCTCGACCTTCAGGATGCATATTTCTACTTCCCGATTCATCCAAACTTTCAACAACATCTGAGGTTTGTGGACGGGAAAGTAATGTACCAATTTCGAGCGCTGTGCTTCGGCCTCATTCCTGCTCCTCTTGTTTTTACAAGGCCCTTGCAAAATGTAGCAAGCTTTCTACATTTTTTGAGGATTCAGAGCCTCCCTTTATTTTGACGACTGGCTAATCAAGGCGTCGTCATTATATCGCTGTCTGGAGAGCCTCTAATGGACATTAGACCTAACCAAGGAGCTAGGTCTCATAGTGAACGTAGAGAAGTCGTAACTTACAGTACTCCATCCCAGACTATTCTTTATTTGGGAATGGAGATACAGTGTCGGATTTTTCGGGCCTTTATGTTTCCCAAGAATGGAACAAGCTCCTTCACTTGCAAGAGAAAAACAGTTGCTTTGTAAGAGTTTGAACGAGCCTCGTGGGAACTCTTTCATCGCTGGAGTAGTTTATCTCTCTGGGGAGACTCAACCTTTGCCCTCTCCAATTTCACCTAAACCATTGGAACAAGGAGAAGGGCTTAGAGAGTATCTCTTTCCCAATCTCCAACTCAGTCTAGACATGTCTGACTTGGTGGGACAGCAACATCAGACTTCGAGAAGGTCTTTCTCTTGCGATCAAGAACCCAAACCATGTGTTGTATTCAGATGCATCGGATTTGGGTTAGGGAGCTCCACTGGACAGTCTGGAATGCTCGGGTCTTTGGACCACGGATCAGAAGGAACTCCATTTAAGGCAAGTAACATCTCTCCTTTGGCGAGATTTGTGCAAGGAAAAATGAATGTCTTGGCGGACTGCCTCAGCAGAAGAGGACAAGTCATCTCCATGGAGTGGACGTTGCATAAGACTGTGTGCGAGAAGCTATGGATGACATGGGGTCAACCCACCATAGATCTTTTTGCGACTTCACTGACAAAGAGGCTCTCGACTTACTGCTTTCCAGTTCCAGATCCAGAGGCAGCCCACATAGACGCTTTCCTGCTGGACTGGTCTCACCTGGACGTTTATGCCTTTCCACCTTTCAAGATCCTAAACAAGGTGCTGCAGAAGTTCACCTCTCACGAAGGGACCAGGTTGACGTTGGTTGCTCCACTCTGGCCCGCGAGAGAGTGGTTCACAGAGGTACTTCTATGGCTGGTAGACGTTCCAAGAAGTCTGCCGTTACGGATGGATCTCTTGCGACAGCCTCACGTAAAGAGATTTCATCAAAGCCTCCCCACGCTTCGTCTAACTGCCTTCAGACTATCGAAAGACTCTCTTGAGCTAGAGGGTTTTCGAAGGAGGCAGCTAGAGCGATCGCGAGGGCTAGATCCTCTACCATCAGGATCTATCAGTCGAAATGGGAGGTATTTAGAGACTGGTGCAAGTCCTCCTCTATTTCCTCTTCCAAGTGCCTCTGTAGCGCAGATTGCGGATTTTCTGCTTTATCTGAGAAACGGTCGCTCCCTCTCTGCATCCACCATTAAAGGCTACAGAAGCATGTTAGCTTCTGTTTTCAGGCATAAGGGTTTGGATCTTTCTAATAACAAAGATCTCCAAGACCTGCTTAAGTCTTTCGAGACTTCCAAGGAGCGTCATATTTCGACTCCTGCTTGGAACTTGGACGTGGTCCTACAGTTCCTTATGTCAGACAGGTTTGAACCATTAAATTCAGCCTCCCTGAAGGATCTTACCCTCAAGACACTTTTTTTGGTGAGCTTGGCTTCGGCTAAAAGGGTTAGTGAGATACATGCTTTTAGCAAGAACATCGGCTTTTTCGCTAATAAAGCAGTATGCGCTCTTCAACTTGGTTTTTTGGCCAAGAATGAACTTCTGTCTCGTCTTTGGCCTAAATCATTTGAAATCCCCAGTCTTTCTGAGATTGTGGGGAATGAAGTTGAAAGAGTGCTGTGCCCCGTTAGAGCTCTTAAATTTTGTTTATCCAGAACTAAACCGCGACGAGGTTGTTCAGAGGCTTTATGGTGCTCCGTTAAAAAGCCCTCTTTGCCCATGTCTAAGAATGCGTGGTCTTATTTTATTAGACTTTTGATTCGGGAGGCACACTCTCATTTAAGTGAGAAGGATCATAATTTACTTAAAGTCAAGGCTCATGTAGTTAGAGCGGTAGCAACTTCTGTAGTGTTTAAGCAAAATAGATCCATTAAAAGTATTATGGACGCGACCTTTTGGAGAGGCAAGTCGGTTTTCGCTTCATATTACTTGAAAAATGTCCAGACTCTTTATGAGGACTGCTACACACTGGGACCATTCGTAGCAGCGAGTGCAGTAGTGGGTGAAGGCTCTACCACTACATTCCCTTAATCCCAATATCCTTTTAATCTACTCTTGAAATTTTTAATCTTATTTTGGGTTGTACGGGAGACTAAGAAGTCTTTCGCAATCTTTTTGATTTGGCGGGTGGTCAAAATATTGTTTCTTGAGAGCGCCCAGATTAAGGGTATTGATGAGGTCCTGTTATAGGGGTGTTCACCCTGGATATAGCAGCTCCTGGGAGTCTTTCAGCATCCTAAGAGGATGGCTGGGCTTCGTGAGGATAGCGGACTAATGAGGCAGAGTAATCATCAGAGTCAGCTTCCTTACCAGGTACCTATACTTAAGTTTGTTTTTTGAATAGTTGTCAAAAACTCTTGAGCATATACGCCTTTATTGTTTTAATACTGGTCTCTACCCACCACCATGGGTGTGAATCAGCTATTTATATATTCACCGGCTAAGTTTAATATTTAAAAATGATATTTTCCTTATAAAATAAATTTTTGAATATACTTACCCGGTGAATACAGTATATAATATTAAAGGCCCTCCCTTCCTCCCCGATAGAGACCCTACGGACTGAGAAAAACTGGTTTGGTTGAGAAGTATATGCGGTATCTGGCCAATAGTCGGCGCTGGTGGGCACACCCGGCATCCTTCATAGCGATCGCTCGCGAGTTTTTGGAATCTGTCGACCGACGGAGACGTCAGCTATTTATATATTCACCGGGTAAGTATATTCAAAAATTTATTTTATAAGGAAAATATCATTTTATGCAATTACAGTATACATGTACTCATATAAACTTTTATTGGTAGATTAGCAAAATATTTTAAACCTAAATAGCATTTTTCTTTTACATTAAATTTTTCATGCATTAATCTTAGCAAAAAAAAAAAAAAAAAAAAACCATGGGTTTGTTACTCAAATAAATAGCTTTTTATGTGGGTGAATTAATCTCTCACAGTGACACACATTGTTCCAGATTGAGAGGCCTCTACTTCTTATATTTAATCTTTTTTAATATTTCTTTTAAATTTTTGCCTTATGTATCAAAGAACAAGTCAGATTGATGGAAAGGAGTAGGGCACATACTTTGTTATTAAAAGGTTTGTATGAGAAAACTGTAAGTTCATCCTAACATGCTGCTGATACTTTAATATTATTATTATTATTATTATTATTATTATTATTATTATTATTATTATTACTTGCTAAGCTACAACCCTAGTTGGAAAAGTAGGATGCTATAAGCCCAGGGGCTCCAACAGGGAAAATAGCCCAGTGAGGAAAGGAAACAAGGAAAAATGAATTTTTTAAGAAGAGTAACAACATTGAAATAAATATCTCCTATATAAACTATAAAAAACAACTTTGAACAAAACAAGTGGAAGAGAAACAAGACAGAACAGTGTGCCATTAAACAGAATTACCTTTATAATGGATGATGTCAAAAATTAAATGAAAGGACTCAGTAAGTCCAAGGCACCAGGTCCAGATGATATTCATCCAAGAGAGATTATAAAACTAGAAGAAGAGATAACTCTCCACTTTTACAAAATGTTCCAAAAGACAGCCAACGAAAGAAAGGCACCACAAGGATGGAAACTAAGCAATATTCCTCCAATCTACAGGAAAGGACCAAAAGAAGAACCTGGCAACTACAGATCTGTATATTTAACTTCAGTGCCTTGCATAATTTTTTAATCAATTATACTATATTCAATAGTAGAACATATAGAGAAAAACAATATTCTGATAGACAGCTAACATGGTTTTAGACAGAAGAGATCATGTGTAACAAATCATTTGAAATTTTTCCACATGTTTAGCATATACGACAAAAGCAGACTTTCAAAAGGCTTTTGACAAAGTTCTTCATAAAAATAAACAGTCAAAATTAGAGTACTAGTCATCATTGACAAGCCATTGGAATGGATCGATGATTGGCTAACAAACAGAGAACAGAGGTGTAATCAATGGAGAAGCTTCAGAGTGGGCACCTGTTACAAGCAGAGTACCTCGAGGATCTGTCCTTGACCCATTGCTATTTCTGATTTACATCAACAGCAAAGATTCAGGATTAACTAGTAGAATAGCCAGATTTGCTGACGTTACTTAACTAAGTATAAATGCTGCGAACTCAGATGTAGAAGCCTTAAGAGAGGATCTAATGAAGCTAGGAGAATGGTCCAGAAAATGGGAAATGCATTTCAACCATGGGAAATGTAAAGTCATGCACATAAGTTATAAGTAATCCACAATCAGATTATCAACAGTTATCAAGGATTGGAAGTTCACCAAACAGAGTATAAAAGCTTAAAAAAAAGCACAAAAACTTATAGTTACATAGAGAGACAATTCAAATAAAGAAATAAAGACACTGTACTACAGTTGTACACCACTAGTAAGGCCCCATCCTGTATACGGAGTCCAATTGCTCCAAGTATTCAGAAGTGAAAAGCAGTGAAAAGTTTCTGCAAAGGTAGTAAAGCATGTGTTAGGATAGGAAATGAAGTGAGCGATTGGTTTCCGGTGAGAGTGGGGCTGAGACAGGGATGTGTGATGTCGCCGTGGTTGTTTAACTTGTATGTTGATAGAGTGGTGAGAGAGGTTAATGCTCGAGTGCTTGGACAAGGATTGAAACTGGTAGACGAGAATGACCATGAATGGGAGGTGAATCAGTTGTTGTTAGCGGATGATACTGTACTGGTTGCAGACATGGAACAGAAGCTTGGCCAATTAGTGACAGAATTTGGAAGGGTGTGTGAGAGAAGGAAGTTGAGAGTTAATGTGGGTAAGAGTAAGGTTATGAGATGTACGAGAAGGGAGGGTGGTGCGAGGTTGAAAGTCATGTTGAATGGAGAGTTACTTGAGGAGGTGGAATAAGTACTTGGGGTCTGTTGTTGCAGCAAATGGTGGAGTGGAAGCAGATTTACGTCAGAGAGTGAATGAAGGTTGCAAAGTGTTGGGGGTAGTTAAGGGAGTAGTAAAAAATAGAGGGTTGGGCATGAATGTAGAGAGAGTTCTGTATGAGAAAGTGATTGTACCAACTGTGATGTATGGATCGGAGTTGTGGGGAATGAAAGTGACGGAGAGACAGAAATTGAATGTGTTTGAGGTGAAATGTCTAAGGAGTATGGCTGGTGTATCTCGAGTAGATAGGGTTAGGAACGAAGTAGTGAGGGTGAGAACGGGTGTAAGAAATGAGTTAGCAGCTAGAGTGGATATGAATGTGTTGAGGTGGTTTGGCCATGTTGAGAGAATGGAAAATGGCTGTCTGCTAAAGAAGGTGATGAATGCAAGAGTTGATGGGAGAAGTACAAGAGGAAGGCCAAGGTTTGGGAGGATGGATGGAGTGAAGGACGCTCTGGGTGATAGGAGGATAGATGTGAGAGAGGCAAGAGAGCGTGCTAGAAATAGGAATGAATGGCGAGTGATTGTGACGCAGTTCCGGTAGGCTCTGCTGCTTCCTCCGGTGTGGAAGACCGCGGAGGTAGCAGCAGTAGGGGATTCAGCGTTATGAAGCTTCATCTGTGGTGGATAACGGGGGAGGCTGGGCTGTGGCACCCCTAGCAGTACCAGCCGAACTCGGTTGAGTCCCTTGTCAGGCTGAGAGGAACGTAGAGAGGAGAGGTCCCCCATTTTTGTTTCATTTGTTTGATGTCGGCTACCCCCTAAAATTGGGGGAAGTGCCTTGGTATATGTATGTATGTATTCAGAAGGATATAGCTAGACTGGAAGCAGTACAAGCTGTGGAATACCAAACTAGTTCCAACACTAAGACAATTTGGATATAGATAGAGGATAGAATGTTTGAACTTATTAGATTTACAAACTCAACGACTAAGGGGACATTCAATAGAGGCATTCAAAATTCTTAAAGGAATAATAAATGTAGGTTACAACAACCTAATCACTCTTATCACAAATCAGTCCCGAGGTAATGTTAATAAACTGGAATTGAAAAAATACAACAATGTGGCAAATTCTTTACATACAAAATAGCAAATACTTGTAATAGACTTCCATTGAATGCAGTTAACAGAATTGAGTTAAAAAATAAGTTAGACAAGATCATAAGAACTCTCTAAATGTTTAAACTAAATTGCTCTACCAGAGAGCAAATGGAGTCTCTGCGGATGGACTAAAAAGTCTCTCTGTTATTCAAAGATTTTGGATATCTCCAAAAAAAAGAGAGAGAGAGAGAGAGAGAGAGAGAGAGAGAGAGAGAGAGAGAGAGAGAGAGAGAGAGAGAGAGAGAGAGAGAGAGTGAGAGTGAGAGTGAGAATGAGTGTGTGTGTGTGTGTGTGTGTGTGTGTATGTGTGTGTGTTTCCAATAGACCTTGGAAATTATTTCAAAGCCTGGAAGGAGAATGTTTTTTTAGAGTTTTGCTATAGTTTTCAGTATGTTTATTTTGTAATTTCTGTAAGTTACTCATAATTATAACAACAATCACAGAGCTTGTAAGTCTAGGGACCTTTTTGATATGCTACCTTCTGAGCTGATATTTCACCTCTCAAAGATACCAGGAATCTTTAGGTGTATAGCACGTACATGCCACATCCATGTGCAGGATTATAAAACCTCACATCCAATATGTTGGGCTGTATTGATAGTTACAGATGTCATCTTTCCCATACTCAAGTACTGTATGTGACTGGGTAGCTGACCTATCCAGAAAGAAATGACCCTACCAAAACCTGTTCTTGGACAATAACTCCTATGTAATGGGTTTCTCCCTATAAGTGATGAGGGTTTGTATCTTTGTTGGAACCATTTTCAAATGTGGAAGATGATTTGAATTTTTCCCTAAATACAAACCCAAGTCACCTATGATAAATTTCACATCAATCCAATCCACTTTTCTTATCCCTACGTTGAAATGAGAATTGTCTGGCGAGTGCTCAGATGAGGGGGTTGTCCTTTTTCCCCTCACCAGATTCTACTAGGTTGCCTTGCCTCTACGTCCATTCAAGCTTTCACTGAAAGTTATATCCATGTAAATGATGGGTTTGGTCTGTATTGGGGAAAAATATTCAAATTGTTTTCCAGATTAGTGATATTTAATGTTGGAGTTTCTAATAGGTTTACAGTTATAAAATACTGTATGTGTAAAATACCATATTAGTTTATTCTTATTTTATTTCAGCATGAGAGGTCTCTGGTTTTATATCCAGTGTTTGTGCACATGTATTTGGAACTTGTTTACAATGGACATGAAGAGGTTTCAAAAGCATTTTTACAAAAACTTGGACCCCTCCAAGAAGATTACTATCAGGATGATATACATAAGTTGTCATTGGTAACAAATCGGGATCACATGACTGGATATCAAATAATGGACAATTTTAGGTAAGTAAAGATTAGTACAGTAGTTGATATCTCTTCTTAGTACCAAGGCCAATGGCATTACCAAAATAACTTATCAATCCAATGCTTCAAGGGGACCAGGGAAAAAAGAGCAATATATGGGAAAAATGGGTTTAGTCTCAAGTTCATTCTTTATGAAGAAAGTTGTATTGGAGGTGATACATATCACACCATTTAACTGCATGCAAAATTTAATTCATGAAATTTTTACACTTATCATTTCTATATTTATCTTCACTTTCTCATCACTTCTTTGTTAAAGTAAGTATTTAAAAAGAAGACATTTCCTTTACACATTTTTTTCTATACTTAAACAGTAATACTGTACACTGTTAGGACCCCACACGTTGACACCTCTTTGTGGATACAATAACTTTTTTAAAAAGAACAGATTTAATTTTCTTCCTCAAATATGTTTGTTCCCATACTAAAAAACCTTCCGTAGTTTATTTGGATTATCTTTCGGCGAAGCTGGATGGTAGCCATTAGACTTAAAGTGAGAGGTGGCAACCCTGCCTAACTGCTTGTGCAGGGAGGCTGGGGTTGGCTTGGGGGTACCCAGCCATCTCTATATATACACTCACATCAGTGAGGTACGTCTTTTTCTTTTGGCTCAGTAGAGATCGGACGTGTCCTCTCTCTTCCTAGACTGTCATTGGACTCTTTGATCTTTTTCTTTTCGGGTTTGCTTGTTTTCTCTATGATTGCCCTCATGCGAACCTGTCCAGGTCGCGAAGGTGCCGTGTCCGGTACCTTCATGTTATCGTTGGAGACCGACCCGCACTCTTTGCGTCCTTCATGCAGAGGGCATTGATGCGACCAGGGTTCGCCATGTGCAGAGTGTAGGGAGTGGCCTGCCTCCCAATGGGAGAAATTTGGACGGCGCAGGAAGAAGAAGGTCATACGCGATCTTTCTCCCTCAGGGGCGAGGAAAGTGCATTCTTCTTCGTCTCGCACCCCCAAATCTTTTTCAAAAGCTCCTTCTCGCTCGTGCTCTTCCGAGGGATCGAGTAGAAGCGCAGACCGACTAACTCCTTGGCAACCCCTGGGTACTGGAGAGGTTGTTGCTTCCCTAGAGGAGCAACTTCACCTCCAGCCGCTGGGGAGCCATTTTCCCTTTCAGATCTTTTGCAGTTGTGGCAGATCTTAGGGAATTCGGGACCCCCTTTGAAGGGGGAGCTGCTGCGTCTCCTTTAGCGCGGTGCTAAGAAGGATCCTTCTCCAGAGCCTTCAGCATCTCGCGCTCTGAAACTGTGCGAAGTCCATCTTTTGCCCTTCCACGCGCAGATGAGGTGATCGCTCGCGTTCGCCTCTCCAACGCCTTCCTGCTGACGACAAACCCTCTTGCCATCCTGGGACCTCGTTGTCCTGTAACCCTTAACCCTTTGTTTCTCCCCACAAGAACCTGCAGGTTGCAGGTATTGATCTTCCGGGGACCAGCACCCCTACCATCAGCAGCGCTAAAGATTGAGCATCGCCTCATCCTTCTGGACACTCTTCCCCTGATCGTTATTCGCGACGATTCAAAGATCTGATGAATCGTAGATCATTAAGATCTGAATGCTCTTCTTCTAGAAGCCATTCACGCTCTAGAGCTTTGCGCTCACGTGACTCCCGGTCGCTTGGACTTCACACCTGGAGACTATCCAGGGTCTCAAGCCTCGCCTTTAGTCTGAAAGGAGTTGACATTTCCTCTTCGCTGGAGCTTTTTTTTTACTCATATGAAGTTATGAGATCACTTGCCCTCAGTCAGAGGGAACGTAGTTTGCATCTTGAGACCCTTTTAAGGACCTCCCTATGAACCATTATGCCATGCAACTTACCGAAACCTCACCTTGAAGACAGTGTTCCTGCTAGCTTTAGCCTTGGCAAAGAGAGTCGGTGAACTTCATGGCCTCTCGAATGAGATCACCCAATCAAGGGGATGGGTGGATGTGACACTCAGCTTCGTCCCTGAGTTCATTGCTAAGACTCAAAATTCAAGGGTACTGGACCATATATTCGGTCCCTTTCAGATTGTGAGTCTTCGTTCTGTAACCAGTGACCCAGATCAGTTGTTACTATGTCCAGGGAGGAGTTTGAGATACTATCTTAAACGCACTGCAGCAACACGGCGCCAACTAACACCTGTTTGTTAGCTCAGGGAGAGTAAAGAGTAGGATCACTAAGAACACTGTTTCCTCCTGGATCCGCCAAGTGATCGAAAGAGCCTTGGCTCCCGACCCTCCTCTGGTTTGCCGACCTAGAGCCAATGATGTCAGGGGAATCAGCACTTCCCTGGCATTCAAACATAACTTCTCCATGTTGCAAGTACTTCAAGCGGCGTGTGGAAGAGACAGACCACCTTCACAGCCCATTACTTAAAAGACTCGACCCACAGGAGACTCGATACGTTCACTATCGGTCCTGTGATAGCTGCTCAACAAGTGGTTTAAGAATACCTATTATCTTTGACCCGTTATGCATCTTTCAGTGTAGCCAACAAGATGTCGTGAGTCGCGCTCCTTAATAGTTATGATTGCTACCACGCAGATATCTTTGTTTACTATTGTTAGTATAGGATGACGTAATTCAAGTATAATATTTAGAAAATATGGTACAGTGTTTAGTTTAATTGCATATTTACTTTACCATTGAAGACTGTTTAGTACAATCATTATAAAAATATTAGAATGATCCAAGATAATTATTATTTGATCATCATTGGCAAATTATAATAAATTATAATAGATTTTAATTATCAGGTATTTGGATGAAATGTATTACTTTGGGAGATAACATACAGTCATTCTTCATAATTGCTTATATAATACAACAATTTGAGTTTAGTCAGTAGAGAAAATATGAGTCAGGTAAACTCAAATTTTAAGGAAATAAAAAAATAACAGCTAAATTTTTATATTTTTAATGTAATCATGTGTAATCAATTTCTTTCACCTTGGCCTTGGACAAATAAGACTACTTAACCTCACGATTCATACTTAACCTCATGATTTCCAAAAGGTTTAACTAAGAATGAGGTTTGTGTAATAGTAATAGAGGTTGCACATAAATTATCATAGATTATGTAGTTGTATTGTGTTAGATTTATTTGAATATTTTATTTTCTTAATTTCAGGTCTAGTCAATTTACTGTGCGAATGTCTCGAGATTCATTTTCACATTTAAAGAGGTATTTAACTGAACGTGGAGGGAGTCCTGTTTCTCGAATTATAAATGATAGACTGTACTTATATGTTTACGAGGGTGTACCACGCACACGTAGTCAAGTGCTGGCTACGGCAGGTGCACAGGAAGGAGAGGCTCCTAAACAAGGTGAGATATAAATCTAATTCTAAACTTTATATCATATAGCAATTAAAAAGTTAAAAATTTGTTCAACTCTAATAAAAGAAAAAATATATCCAGTCTGCATGGCCAGGTTAAAGTAGTGATGTATATCAGTGATATTCATAGTTTAATCAGCTTGTGTGTGCAATACGTTGTGGTATTGTTTAGGAACTTCACTCATACTGAGCTATACAGAGTTCATTGTAGTTTATATTGTATTTGTTACTCCTAATTAATTGTTTATGTACATCACAAAATGTAATGACAATTGTTTTGTAAGAAATTATGTGAGTTTAGCAGCACCATTTACTTGTATGTTACAGTTTACAGTTTTCTTTAGCAAATTGTTCTCTAGTTTCATAGTTGCATTATATTGAATTGGTAAGCACATACTGTATATATTTTCCAGTATTGATAAACATTATTGTTTTGCTACAGGACTATAGAACCCATCCAATCAATCAGTCAGTCAGTCAACATTGATAATAAAACATTGATTATAATAGTCCAGTGTTCAATGAACAACAAATTTTAAGGTCTGGGAAACTGATCTTTAATCAAATTTTGTAATATTTTCAATGTTTCTCTAACCAGTCTACTTACATTTTCAAAGGGTTGCTATCTATAAAATTAAATATATTTTATTCAGAACAAATCCTCCAGCCCATCCTATAAGATTAAGGAACATTAATTTGTAGTTTAATTAAATTATTTTTATATTGAGAGTAGAATATTACCAAGGATTTCATCAGGACATTAATAAGAAATCCCTGTAGTTACTGTCATCAGGGTAGTACTCCTAACTTCTTTATTCTATTTTGTTTAATACTGGACCATTCCAAACAATATGACTGAGTGAGTTAAGAGGTTTGAATCAATGGAAAAAAAAGCATTCACATTTTCCCTTTTCAGTTAATAAGTCAAGAGTCTTCTATGGTTTATTAAAAGAACCAGAGTTGCCAAATCTTGCTATGGAAGAAGAAGAAGGGGAAGAAGAAGGTGACAAACCAAAGAAAAAGAAACCTAAAAAAGATTCCCTGCAGAAGAGTAAGAAGAATGACCCAAATGCCCCTCAGAGCAACAGAATACCATTGCCAGAATTGTAAGTTGAGTTGTTGAACGATGTACTGATTTTGGTATAAAGGCATCCACTTGTTATAGTCAGGAACTCATGGGAACATTTGTTGAATTATCTATGTGTCGTAAAATAATGATAATGTATTGGTTACATCTACAATTATGACGAAAGGAAAAGCGAATTCCTCTACTTCCAGTTGAAGAAGAATTTTTAAATATTAAACTTAGCCGGTGAATATATAAATAGCTGACGTCTCCGACGGTCGACAGATTCCAAAAACTCGCGAGCGATCGCCATGAAGGTTGTCGGGTGTGCCCACCAGCGCCGACTATCGGCCAGATACTGCATATACTTCTCAACCAAATCAGTTCTTCTCTGTCGGTGGTCCAGACAACATTGGTTCCGCTCGCGCTTGACCTCAAGTTTCTACCGATTGGTGAAGTACTTGGTTTTGGTTTTATTGCTTTCGCTGTGTTGGTTTTTTGCTTCGACAAAACTCTTGAAACCCTTTTTTGATTTTTGTTGATGAACTTGGCTTTCCTTTGGATTTTCTTTGGATTTTCATAATGGCTGACCCTTCTCCTGTCTATCGTAAATGTGCGAAAGACTGTAACAAACGTCTTCCGAAAGCTTCTATCGATCCTCATACTGTTTGTGCTAATTGCCTGGGTAAATCCTGTCAATTAGGAGATCGGTGTGAGGAATGTGTGGTTTTATCGGAATTCGAGTCCGTTGTCCCGACGTGACGTCGAACGTCAGTCGCCGCGGTCAGTTGTTGTTTTTCAACCTCAAGACCTGCAGTCTGTGCAGTCCCGACGTGATGTCGAACGTCAGTCGCCACAGTCTGTTGTTGTTTTTCAGCCTCAAGACTTTCAGTCTTTGCAGTCTCGACGTGACGTCGTTACCTCTGCTTTTGCTGCGGCTCCTTCGCATATTGATATAGCCTGTCAATCGTTGCCTCCTCGGCATGCTTCTCCGTGTCGCGGGACTTTGCCTTTGTCGGATGATGTTTCTTCGGATGAGGAAGTTGTTGATCCCCTTCCTGCTGATGTTCCTTTGGGGACTCTTTCGGATGGAGAGGAGCCTAGGGTTGCTCAGCGATCCCTTGACTTTAAAAAGATAATGCTTATCTTTAAGGATCTGTTTCCCGATCATTTTGTTTCTGCTGCTCCTCGTTCACCTCCATCTGAATTCACGCTGGGCGTGACTTCTTCGACTCCGTCGTTCACGAAGTTGGTGCGCTCTCGCTCTTCTAAGAGAGGTTTGCGTTTTTTGGGAGACTGGTTAATGTCCAGGAGGAATTTAGGGAAGTCCTCTTTTGCCTTTCCCCTTTCAAACTGGCTTCTCGTGCGAGCGTCTGGTATGACACGGGAGAAGTTCTCGGCTTGGGGGTGCCTGCCTCTGCCCAGGGAGACTTCTCAAGCCTTGTAGACTCTCCTCGTTGTCTGGCCATGAGACGCTCGAAGGTTTGCTGGTCCTCTACAGATCTGGATCATCTCCTTAAAGGAATTTTCCGTGCCTTCGAGGTTTTCAATTTTTTGGATTGGTCCCTGGGAGCCTTGAGTAGGAAAGTCTCGTCAGCGGACAGGGATGTCTCTATTCAGATAATGTCTTGCATGGACAAGGCAATAAGGGATGGCTCTAATGAACTAGCTGCTACGTTCACAGCAGGGGTTCTTAAGAAGAGAGAGACTCTGTGTTCTTTTCTTTCTGCAGGGGTCACTCCTTGTCAGAGGTCAGAACTTCTCTTTGCGCCCTTGTCTTCTGCTTTGTTCCCTCAACAGCTTATTAGAGATATCGCGGCGTCTCTTGTACAGAAGGACACTCATGATTTAATGGCCACGTCTGCTCGTAAGGCTTTACCTTCGTCTTCTCATGTCAGCAGACCTAAGTTTGACACGCCAGCGGCAAGGTTTATCCCTCCTTTTCGTGGCAGAGCTCCCAGTAGGGGAGGCTCTCGTGCCGATAGCAAGCGAGGCAAGAAGAGAGGATCTAAATCCTCACGTGGCAGAGTCTGACTGCCCACGTCCTCAGACAGCAGTAGGTGCCAGATTGACCAACTTCTGGCAGGCCTGGGAGAAGAGGGGTGCAGACCGGGAGTCTGTTTTGTTGCTGAAGGAGGGTTACAAAATTTTCTTTTGTACGAAGACCTCCTCTGGTGAAAGTTCCGATAGACCTCTCTCCCAGGTATCGAGAGGAGACAAAGAGACAGGCGTTACATCTTCAGGTGTCTCTGTTGTTAGAAAAGGGGGCGGTGGTGAAAGTCTCGGACCTTCAATCCCCAGGTTTTTACAACCGTCTCTTCCTGGTTCCGAAGAACACAGGAGGTTGGAGGCCGGTGCTGTATGTAAGTGCTCTCAACGTGTTTGTTGTAAAAACAAAGTTCACGATGGAGACCACCAAATCCGTTTTGGCAGCAGTCAGACTGGACTGGATGGTCTCTCTCGACTTGCAGGATGCGTACTTCCACATTCCGATACATCCAGATTCTCAACATTATCTGAGGTTTGTGTACAGGAAGGTGGTGTATCAATTCCGAGCACTGTGCTTCGGCCTCAGCCCTGCTCCTCTTGTTTTTACGAGGCTCATGCGAAATGTAGCGAAGTTCCTACATTTATCGGGGATCAGAGCCTCCCTGTATTTGGACGACTGGTTACTCAGAGCGTCGTCCCGTCATCGCTGTCTGCAGGACCTACAGTGGACTTTGGATCTTGCGAAAGAGTTAGGCCTCTTGGTGAACATGGAGAAGTCGCAACTGACTCCATCGCAGACCATTCTCTATTTGGGGATGGAGATACAGAGTCGAGTTTTTCGGGCTTTTCCGTCTGCCAACAGGATCGAGCAGGCTTTGCTCAAAGTCCGTCTCGTGCAAGAAAAAAACCGTTGCTCTGTGAGAGATTGGATGAGCCTCCTGGGGACTCTTTCGTCTCTGGAACAGTTTATCTCTCTAGGGAGACTCAACTTGCACCCTCTCCAGTTCCACCTAGGCATCCATTGGAACAAGGAGAAGACTTTAAGAGACGGTCTCGATTCCAATCTCCGATCCAGTCAAGACTTGTCTAGCTTGGTGGGACAGCAATATAAGACTTTGGGAAGGTCTTTCTCTGGCAGTCAAGAACCCAAACCATGTGTTGTTTTCAGATGCGTCGGATTTGGTTTGGGGGATGACTCTGGACAATCTGGAATGCTCGGGTCTTTGGTCCGCAGACCAGAGGAGTCTTCACATAAACTGCAAAGAGCTGTTAGCAGTCCATCTAGCGCTAAGGAGTTTCGAGAGTCTGATTCGAAACAAGGTGGTGGAGGTGAATGCAGACAATACCATGGCCTTGGCTTACATCTCGAAGCAAGGAGGCACTCCCTCCCACTCTCTTTTCGTCATCGCAAGGGACCTTCTCATTTGGTCAAAAGATCGAAACATCTCTCTTTTGACGAGGTTCGTCCAAGGGAAGTTGAATGTCTTGGCGGACTGTCTCAGTCGAAGAGGTCAGGTGATTCCTACGGAGTGGACGCTCCACAAGGATGTGTGCGAGAGACTTTGGATGACTTGGGGTCAACCCACCATCGATCTCTTTGCGACCTCGTTGACAAAAAGGCTCCCGACTTATTGCTCTCCGGTCCCAGATCCAGAGGCGGCCCATATAGACGCTTTTCTTCTGGACTGGTCTCACCTGGACGTTTATGCCTTTCCACCTTTCAAGATCCTAAACAAGGTGCTGCAGAAGTTCGCCTCTCACGAAGGAACCAGGTTGACGTTGGTTGCTCCCCTCTGGCCCGCGAGAGAGTGGTTCACAGAGGTACTTCTATGGCTGGTAGACGTTCCAAGAAGTCTGCCGTTGCGGATGGATCTCTTGCGACAGCCTCACGTAAAGAGATTTCATCAAAGCCTCCCCGCGCTTCGTCTAACTGCCTTCAGACTATCGAAAGACTCTCTAGAGCTCGAGGGTTTTCGAAGGAGGCAGCTAGAGCGATCGCGAGGGCTAGAAGATCCTCTACCATCAGGATCTATCAGTCTAAATGGGAGGTATTTAGAGACTGGTGCAAGTCCTCCTCTATTTCCTCTTCCAAGTGCCTCTGTAGCGCAGATTGCGGATTTTCTGCTTTATCTGAGAAACGGTCGCTCCCTCTCTGCATCCACCATTAAAGGCTACAGAAGCATGTTAGCTTCTGTTTTCAGGCATAGAGGTTTGGATCTTTCTAATAACAAAGATCTCCAAGACCTGCTTAAGTCTTTCGAGACTTCCAAGGAGCGTCATATTTCGACTCCTGCTTGGAACTTAGACGTGGTCCTACAGGTTTGGATCTTTCTAATAACAAAGATCTCCAAGACCTGCTTAAGTCTTTCGAGACTTCCAAGGAGCGTCATATTTCGACTCCTGCTTGGAACTTAGACGTGGTCCTACAGTTCCTTATGTCAGACAGGTTTGAACCGTTAAATTCAGCCTCCCTGAAGGATCTTACCCTCAAGACACTTTTTTTTGGTGAGCTTGGCTTCGGCGAAAAGGGTTAGTGAGATAAATGCTTTTAGCAAGAACATCGGCTTCTCCGCTAATAAAGCAGTATGTTCTCTTCAACTTGGTTTTTTGGCCAAGAATGAACTTCCGTCTCGTCCTTGGCCTAAATCATTTGAAATCCCCAGTCTTTCTGAGATTGTGGGGAATGAAGTTGAAAGAGTGCTGTGCCCCGTTAGAGCTCTTAAATTTTATTTATCCAGAACTAAACCGCTACGAGGTTGTTCAGAGGCTTTATGGTGCTCCGTTAAAAAGCCCTCTTTGCCCATGTCTAAGAATGCGTTGTCTTATTTTATTAGACTTTTGATTCAGGAGGCGCACACTCATTTAAGTGAGAAGGATCGTAATTTACTTAAAGTCAAGGCTCATGAAGTTAGAGCGATAGCAACTTCGGTAGCGTTTAAGCAAAATAGATCCCTTAAAAGTATTATGGACGCGACCTTTTGGAGAAGCAAGTCGGTGTTCGCTTCATATTACTTGAAAGATGTCCAGACTCTTTATGAGGACTGCTACACATTGGGACCATTCGTAGCAGCGAGTGCAGTAGTGGGTGAAGGTTCTACCACTACATTACCTTAATCCCAATATCTTTTTAATCTACTCTTGAAATTTTTAATCTTGTTTTGGGTTGTACGGGAGACTAAGAAGTCTTTCGCAATCTTTTTGATTTGGCGGGTGGTCAAAATATTGTTTCTTGAGAGCGCCCAGATTAAGGGTATTGATGAGGTCCTGTTATAGGGGTGTTCACCCTGGATATAGCAGCTCCTGGGAGTCTTTCAGCATCCTAAGAGGATGGCTGGGCTTCGTGAGGATAGCGGACTAATGAGGCAGAGTAATCATCAGAGTCAGCTTCTTTACCAGGTACCTATACTTAAGTTTGTTTTTTGAATATTTGTCAAAAACTCTTGAGCATATATGCCTTTATTGTTTTAATACTGGTCTCTACCCACCACCATGGGTGTGAATCAGCTATTTATATATTCACCGGCTAAGTTTAATATTTAAAAATGATATTTTCAATTTAAAATAAATTTTTGAATATACTTACCCGGTGAATATATAATATTAAAGGCCCTCCCTTCCTCCCCAATAGAGACCCTACGGACTGAGAAGAACTGGTTTGGTTGAGAAGTATATGCGGTATCTGGCCGATAGTTGGCGCTGGTGGGCACACCCGACAACCTTCATGGCGATCGCTCGCGAGTTTTTGGAATCTGTCGACCGTCGGAGACGTCAGCTATTTATATATTCACCGGGTAAGTATATTCAAAAATTTATTTTAAATTGAAAATATCATTTTACGATGATAACGTAAATTCATGGATTATAGATAAGTTTATGGTTGAAAGGTTGCTCATGAATGGCAGAGGCAAAGGATGGGACAATGCCTTAGACAGGGCAGTGTTCTAGAGACTGACCATATATACATATGATCAGCTCCAAAGGCCCCCTCTCCTTCAAGGGGTTAGGCATTGGCTGCTGAGGGCTCAAGAGGTAGACCTATAGGCTTCCCTAACCCCCATCCGTAGCTTACAAGGATGGTGAAGTTGCAGACACTATTAGAAATGTTGAACTTGACCAGGTTTTGAGTTTCCGTTTGACAGATTGCCAGGCGTGGATATTTTCAATAAGTATTCCAGGTTGGTTTGTGCTGTGTTTTAGTTTAGGTAAGGTTTCTATTTTAGGATCTTTCCCTTGCATACCCACCTACTAAATAGTGTGGATTCACCTAGGTCAGTGGTCCCAAGCATTTCAAACATTTATGGAATCCTTGACCCCTCATCAACCCCCACACATGTTAAAAAATAGATGAATATACAGTATAACATTAATAATAATTATTCCCTATACAATAATAGAAATTCCTTCTTCCATTTCCATGTTTATTTCCAGATAAAGTTCATGACAATTTTGCGTTATTCCTGCTTCAACATTTTTTTCTGTTTCTGTGCTAAACGTATTTGTCTCAATGAGAAAAACTTCATGAATAATATAGATACAGTAATATTAAACCCATTAACAATGAAAATCTCTTCTGCTTTCCCTTAGGCCAAGGCCAACAGAAGAAAGAGGAAGAGAAAGGGAGCTGCCCTCCTGGCCTCAGAGGGTTCCTTGATCAAAACATGAATATTCCTTTCCTGTAGCGAAGGTAATACCCCCCTGCCTCTCTCCCAAGGTTCTTCCTTGGTTTTGACTATTGTTGACGACTCCTGCAAGGATCTTGACCTAGATGAGTTATGGCTTGCCCTTGGTATTGATGGTGCCCCTTTGACGTAGATTCTAAGAATCGCAAGATTTCAAAATTATTCTCTTGCTGTTGATGCCCCTGCCTCTGTTCTACCTGTGGATGAGAACTGTATTAGTACCATTGGTTGTGTCTTTGCCTGCTGCTGCATAGGAGCTACTTTTAACCACTGCAGAGAGTTTGGCTATAGCTGAGAAACCCTCGACTTCAGTGATGGAGAAATGCCGGCCGCTGTCGTCTTTTGTAACAATGCCTGTCCCTTCACCTTCTTCCTTGCCTGCCGAGTCACTTCCTAATTCCTCTGTATGGTTTTGAGGGAGGATCAGCTCTATACTGAAACCCTATTACCGGTCAGGGGTTGAGGTATGAGACTGTAGGGCTCATACCCATTGCTCCTGTACCAAATCTTTCCTGAGATCTGACAAGTGGTGTTATTCGGGACATAGGGCCTTGCTCTCGTTCCCCTCCTGACGAGGGCTGTTCAAAGGAGGCCTCTGCGACCCATTCACCAATCACACAATCTTCCAGATGACCACGAGGTGCCCTGATGAGTTCTCTGGAGGTGGTAGAATTCTCATACCATTCTTCTGGATCATGAGCTAAGAGCACCTTCCCCCATGCTTACGTGTGAAGAAGGCTGCTCATCATTCCTGGTCTTTGTTAGGTAATCTTTCTCCTACACGAGTGCTATGATCTCTACGAGATAATGATCCAAAAGACGAAGGGTCACCAGCGCAATCATTTAGGGATTCATGATTTCCCCTATGATCACGATCGCATTTAGCCCCGTTTCTATGCACACAATTGTTCCCGTGAACACAATCACTGCCACAATAAAGATCTTTACGTTCACAATCTCCACTACATGCACAATCACCGAAAGACGCAAGTTCACCCAGATGCTCATGCTCGTTGGAAACTTAGTGTGCAAGAGAACCAGCATAAGAACGAACTTCATGTGCAAGAGAGCTGGTATGAAAACAAACATCTCTACAATCACCAGAGCCAGCACATGCCCATTCCCTTCCCTGAACATGAGACTCGGCATGTGCAAGAGACTCGGCACATTCATGATCACCTCCATGCACACAATCATTTCCAAGACTATGTAAGCCAGCACTTGCACTAGAACAAGAACAATCACCTCCACATACACAAGAACTGGTACAAGCACCACACTATAATGTCCATGATCTCTGACTTCTGAACGTTTAACCGATAGCAAAATGTCAGGTTCACTATAGATAGTAGATTGTAGATAGTAGATTGTCCAGGACACCAGCCACCTGTTGAGATACTACTGCTAGAGAATTATTGGGTCCTTTGACTGACCAGACAGTACAAAATTGGATCCCTCTCTCTGGTTACATCTCATTTTATCCCTTGCATGCACATACACCGAATAGTCTGGCCTATTCTTTCCACATTCTCCTCTGTCCTCACACACTTGACAACACTGAGATTACCAAACAATTCCTTTTTGCTCAAGGTTTAACTACTGCATTGTAATTATTAAGTACCTACTGTCATCTTGGTAAGGGTAAAGGAGACTCTTTAGCTATGGTAAGCAGCTCTTCTAAGAGGACACTCCAAAATCAAACCATTGTTCTCCAGTCTTGGGTACTGCAATAGCCTCTGTACCATGGTCCTCCACTGTCTTGGAGTAAAGTTCTCTTGCCTGAGGATACACTCAAGCACACTATTCTATCTTGTTTTTCTTCCTCTTATTTTATAGTTTATATATGAAAGATCTATTTTAATGTTGTTACTGTTCTTAGAATATTTTATTTTAATTTTTCATTGCTTCTCTTTTAGTGTATTTATTTTGTTGTTTCCTGTCCTCACTAGGGTATTTTTCCTTGTTGGAGCCCTTGGGGTTGTAACATCTTGCTTTTCCAACTAGGGTTGTAGCTTACCTAGTAATAATGATGATAAGGCTCCTTACCTTGAATTATGCATTGAGACAACGCTGTTTATCCCCTTATGCTCTGTTACTGAATGATTAGTTTGAAAGTAAATTCGAAGACTTTAATAACTTAGGAAGTCTCATAATGGGAGGTCCAAGAGTGAGAAGAAGCCTGAACACCTGGTACCCTGCAAATCTGATTTACCCGAAGTCCAATCACTTGTTCTTCACAGTCTCATCGGAAACCTGATCAACGAGACTTTCCAACCAACTGAAAGTGGTTTGATTTTCAGGACTTATCCACAGATCTAGACATGTCAGACACTAATAACTCTTCCAGGCAGAGAGATCGCGCCTCCCAATGAGAGTTGTTGAAACAACATTGCAAGAAGGAACAGGGAAAGCTATTTCCAGGAGCTAGCTCTCAGCACTCTTTGGCGTGGAGAGAGCGTACTTCACATTGGCAAACGAATGGGCAAACTGGGTCTTGAAAAGGGGAGATGCAGTTACAGGGAGATTCTCATGTCAAGTAGCACAAGAGTCAGCTCTCCCACAGGAATGCACTGATACTGGACATAACACTGCTCTTCCTGCAGAAGAAGGTTGAGAGTACCGTCGATAATTGGTGGAAGGAGAGTCACGACTTACTAATCCACAGAGCAGTAACTTTCTAGGGCCATGGACCTACAAGTTCATCTGGCCTAAAAGCTTTTTAGTCTCAACCATTCAAGTCAGTGCCGAAGAAGCCAATGGCAAATCCCAATTTGAGATTTGTGGTACCAGGACTTCCTCTTCCCCCACTTTCAATCTCTACCTGGCAGAGCCAGGAAAAGAGGTAGAGATAGAAGAGGAGAAGGTACCATTGAGATTGGTGACCTTCCCCCCTGCAGCTGTTGGGGCATTAGACAACGTGGCAGTGACACGACAAAGGGAAGTGGGTGGTGGAAGTCTCACGGGATAGGTACTGCCTACCTTTTACCATCTCTCATCCTCCGCTCACTCGCTTTCCATTCCCAATGTACCCTCCTGAATTGCCAAGGGTTCTAGTCCTCGCTTTGGAGGTGAAGGCGATGATGGAGAAAAATGCGCCAAAACACATCCTATGTGGGTCTTCTGGCTTCTATAGGTGACTATTCCTGGTGAGGAAGTCCCCTGGTGAACGGAGACCAGGCATCGATCTCTCCTCTGAATAAGTTTGTTCAGCAAACCCGATTGAAGATGGAGATGAAAAGCATATTACTGTACAGCCTTCAGGAAGGATGCCTTCATGCCTTCCATCGACCTCAGTGATGTATATTTCCAAATATCAAACCACCAATCAGACAGAAAGTACATTTGCTTCATCTTCCAGGTAGTCGTGTAATTCAAATTCCTGTACTTCTGACTGTTGGCTGTTGTCCAAGTGTTCACTCGAATGTTCGTGCTGGTCTCAGCTTGGGCCCACTCGAACAGGATTCACTTACTGTATTGCTATAGCTCGATGATTGGTCGATCCTGTCGTCATCGAGGATACAGTTACTTCAGTATATGGACAAACTTCACACCTTTTGCCAAGATCTAGAGATTGTGATCAATCTGAAAAAGTCAAGGTTTACACCTAAGAGGTTGAGGGAGTACCTGTGGATGTTGATAAACATGGCAGCAGCAAAAGTCTTTCCTTCAGACAGTCGCATCAACAGACTCAAAAGAGGTAGTGCAACAGTTCTTGTTTGTTTAGCAGCTTCAAGCTCAGCAGTGACAACATCTTCTAGGACCTCTGTCCTTGCTAGAGAAGTTTGTGCCACATGGGCGCTTTGACCAGAGATTGCTTCAGTGGTGCCTAAAGGAACACTGGTCAGCAGCTCCCGACTCCCCACAACTTCTAGTGCCTGTGGAACAAAACTTTTCTCCGAATAATTCTTCATTTATGCTAATAAACTCAACTAAGAATAATTCTAGGGGCGTATATAGCAGACTTGAGAATAAAAACTTGCTTGTGTGAAAATGTTTACTCCCGAAAACAACTGGGGAAATCGCAACATTCATCATTAAGAACATTAGGGGAGATTCACAGAAATAAATAGAATTTTAATAATAAAATCTCTTGTTTCTTTATGCACCTGATGTTTATTTACATAACCATCCTCTTCCCTAATAACTCATAGTATCAAGATGAGGAATAATGTTAGACTTTGAAACTGAAAACCATTCTACCCTACACTGCAATCTGGGCTCCTTACCACTTAAGGGCATGTATTTGTTGATGTGAAAGAAAATGGGACAATGTTGAAATTTTAACAAATTTATGCAGAAACATCAATTAAACTGTGCTTCTAGTGAAAAAACTATATGATCAACAAGGGTGTATAGAAATAATAAATTTTATTATGAAAAATCTATTTTTCAATATTTAACTTAGCCGGTGATTATAATAGCTGCAGCTCTGCTGCTCGACAGAAAACTCTACGGAAAAAATCCGCCAGCGATCGCTATGCAGCGCCATCTGTCGTCCAAGTACCCAGTACTCATTGTAAACAAAGAACTCAATTTTCTCTCTGTCGTGCTACCGGCAAGACCTACTAATTCGCTGTTGCTAACTGGATTTGTTTTCACAACTATTTGGTGAAGTACACTTTTCTAGTTTTGAGCTTTCGCTGTGCAGGCTTTCTCTTCAATAAATCCTTGCATTCTTTTTTTGATATCGGATTATTTGTTGATGACTTTGGATAGTTTTTGAATTCGCCTTTGACCAATTCAAAATGGCTGACCCTTCTCAAGTCCCAAAATTCAGGAAGTGTAATGCTAGGGACTGTTCAAGGCGTCTTCCGAAGGCCTCTATCGATCCTCACACCGTTTATTCCAATTGTCGGGATAAAACCTGTCAATTGGAAGATCGATGTGAGGAATGCGTTGGGCTTTCGGAATTCGATTTTATCGAATTCCAAAAATATACACGTAGGCTAGAGAGAGATAGAGTCAGGAGAAGTTCATCTCGTTCTGTTGATTTTTCCTCTCCTCATGCCCCACAACCTATTCCTTCCCCTGTAGTGGTTGCTCCTAATCCCCCTTCTGGCACTCAGGAACCTTCGATGGCTGATATGATGCGTGCCATCCAAGCTCTGGGTGAGAGAGTTGAGTCCCTGGCTAGTGACCGTAACCAGCTCATGGCGGACGTCAAGGAGCTGAAGTGTAAAAGTGCAGTGGGAAGTGATAAAGTGAGTGATAGTGTTGTGGATAGTGTTGCGCTTGAGGGTTCGTCTGTTCGTGCCTGTCGTCCTCCTAGTCCGGGACCTCTTGCAAGCTCCCAAGTCCAGGGGAGAAGCAATGTCGTACGACCAATGGGTTCGAGAGGCTTTAATCAGCGAACAGACGTTCCCTCCGTGGTTTCGGGCGTATCTACCCAAGATCGCCCCACCCACACAAAGACGAGAGCCCATTTATTCCTCGTCTGCGGAAGAGGTTTCTCGCAAGAAGCCATGGACCAAGGTCTCACGACCGCTTAAGCGCAAGTCGGTCCCTTCCGCGCAAGCCACTGGGTCAGTTCGGACTCGCTGCAGTCTTCCGATGACTGCTCACCTCCTAAGAGAGGAAAAGCGGTACCGCCGCAGACAGTTACACCGTCTGTCGCCGCACCTGCTCCTGCAGACCCCAAGTGGTCTTTGCTGCAGAACATGCAGTCACAATTAACGTCTCTGATGCAGGACTTTCGTGCGGAGAAGGTTGCTGCTGCACCAGCCTCTTGCCTACAACCAACCACACACTCGGTTGTGCGTCCTGTGGACGCTGAGGCAACCTTCTTGCGCACTCCAGTTGAGAGAGTTCCGCCACCCATGCGTTCCAGTGTACCCTGCCAGCCGCATGTTGACGTTCAGCGACGCACGGAGCCTTCCGTTGACGTTCGCGAGACACAACAACAGTCAGAGTTGTTTTGTTTTGACGCGGTGCGTCAACCTCCGCAACCCAGTGTGGTTGCCACTGCTCACCCGCATCAGGCTAGACAGTCTGGAGTAGACGCTGTGCGTCCCCGCGCTGCTATGGTTGTTGCCAGCTCACAGAATGGGCAACAGTTCCATGACGTTGCGTCCGGTTCAGTCACGCGTGCACCCGTGCGACCGGACTCGGCTAACCAGCCGTTACCTACTCCATTGCCGCTTCCTCCTCAATACTCGGATGATGGACTTTCGGATGATGATGGTGCCGCTCACGTTGATGAACCACATTCGGATCTTGACGAGCCGAAGTCCACGCAACCCTATTTGGACTTTAGAAAAGTTCTAGCTCTGTTCAAAGAGATGTTTCCGGACCAGTTTGTGTCTGTGGCTCCGCGCTCTCCTCCGTCAGAGTTTGTATTAGGTATGCCGTCATCCTCGCCTGCCTTTACTAGACTCGTCCTCGCACGCTCGTCCAAGAGAGCTTTACGAGTGGTAGGAGAATGGATGCAGGCCAAAAAGAGTCTAGGGAAGACAGCCTTTATGTTTCCCCCTGCTAAACTCTCTTCTAAATCGAGCGTCTGGTATGCCACGGGAGAAGTTCTCGGCTTGGGAGTTCCTGCCTCTGCCCAGGGCGACTTCTCAAGTCTTGTAGACTCTCCCCGCAGGCTAGCCATGAGACGCTCGAAAATATGTTGGTCATCTTCGGACCTAGACCACCTTTTGAAAGGGTTATTTAGAGCCTTTGAGGTCTTCAACTTTTTAGACTGGTGTCTGGGAGCTTTAAGCAGGAAGATCTCTCCGTCAGAGAAGGAAACTTCCTTGCTCATCATGTCCTGCATGGACAAGGCCATACGTGACGGGTCTAGTGAGCTTGCTGCATCGTTCGTATCCGGAGTCCTCAAGAAGCGTGAGAACCTTTGCTCTTTCCTGTCAGCTGGAGTGACACCTTGTCAAAGATCCGAACTTCTGTTTGCTCCTCTTTCTAAGTGCCTCTTTCCAGAGGACTTGATTAAGGAGATTGCTGCTTCTTTGATACAGAAGGACACTCATGACCTGGTTGCGTCCTCTGCTCGCAAAGCCACCCCTTTGCCTACCTTGTCAGCTAGACCAAGGATGGACACTCCAGCGTCCCGATTTATTCCGCCCTTTCGTGGCAGAGCCTCCAGCAGAGGAGGTGCTCGTGCCGAAGGGAGACGTGGAAAGAAGAAAGGAACCAAGTCCTTTAAAGGCAGAGTCTGACTGCCAGCTTCTTCAGACAGCAGTGGGAGCCAGACTCAAGAACTTCTGGCAGACCTGGGAGAAGAGAGGCGCAGATGCACAATCTGTGAAGTTGCTCAGAGAGGGGTACAAGATCCCGTTTGTACGAAAACCCCCTCTAGCAACGTCTCCCATCGATCTCTCTCCCAGGTACAGAGAGGAAGACAAGAGACGAGCATTGAAACAAGAGGTGTCTCTCTTACTAGAAAAGGGAGCGGTAGTCAAAGTCCTGGACCATCAAACCCCGGGCTTCTACAACCGTCTCTTCTTAGTGGCAAAGAAGACAGGAGGGTGGAGGCCGGTGCTAGACGTCAGTGCGCTGAATGTCTTTGTCACAAAGCAGACGTTCTCCATGGAGACCACAAAGTCCGTTCTAGCAGCGGTCAGAAGGGAAGACTGGATGGTCTCTTTAGACCTAAGGGACGCATACTTCCACGTCCCCATCCACCCAGACTCCCAACCTTTTCTGAGATTTGTTTACGAAAAGGTTGTCTACCAGTTTCAAGCCCTGTGCTTTGGCCTAAGCACAGCTCCTCTTGTGTTTACGAGGCTGATGAGGAATGTAGCCAAATTCCTTCATTTAGCGGACATCCGAGCCTCCCTCTATTTGGACGACTGGCTTCTAAGAGCTTCTTCCAGTCGTCGCTGTCTGAAGGATCTAAAGTGGACTCTAGATCTGACCAAGGAATTGGGTCTCCTTGTCAATATGGAAAAGTCTCAAGTGGTCCCATCCCAAACTATTGTGTATTTAGGGATGGAGATTCACAGTCTAGCTTTTCGGGCTTTTCCGTCGGCCCCCAGAACGAGCCAAGCCCAGTTATGCATCCAGAACATGCTGAAGAAGGAACGGTGTTCAGTCAGGCAGTGGATGAGTCTGATAGGGACACTATCATCCCTGGAACAGTTCGTATCGTTGGGAAGACTACACCTCCGTCCTCTTCAATATCACCTAGCTGTTTACTGGAAAAAGGACAAGACGCTAGAAGCGGTCTCGATCCCCATTTCCGAGAAGATGAAGTCTTGCCTGACTTGGTGGAAGGACAGTATCAGCCTCAGAGAGGGTCTGCCCCTGGCTGTTTAGACTCCCAACCACGTTCTCTTCTCGGACGCATCGGACACAGGCTGGGGCGCGACATTAGACGGTCGGGAATGCTCGGGAACTTGGAACTCGAGTCAAAGGACCTCCTCACCTGGTCAAAAGGTCTAAACATTTCGCTAGTAACGAGGTTCATCCAAGGCAGCTTGAATGTCATGGCAGATTGCCTCAGTCGAAAGGGACAAATCATTCCAACAGAATGGACCCTACACAAGGATGTGTGCAAGAGACTTTGGGCCACATGGGGCCAGCCAACCATAGATCTCTTCGCAACCTCGATGACCAAGAGGCTCCCAATATATTGCTCACCAATCCCGGACCCAGCAGCAGTTCATATAGATGCCTTTCTCCTAGATTGGTCACATCTAGACCTATATGCATTCCCCCCGTTCAAGATTGTCAACAAGGTACTGCAGAAGTTCGCCTCTCACGAAGGGACAAGGTTGACGTTAGTTGCTCCCCTCTGGCCCGCGAGAGAATGGTTCACCGAGGTACTTCGATGGCTAGTGGACGTTCCCAGAACGCTTCCTCTAAGGGTGGACCTTCTACGTCAGCCACACGTAAAGAAGGTACACCAAGGCCTCCACGCTCTTCGTCTGACTGCCTTCAGACTATCGAAAGACTCTCGAGAGCTAGAGGCTTTTCGAAGGAGGCAGCCAGGGCGATTGCTAGAGCAAGGAGGACATCCACCCTTAGAGTCTACCAATCGAAGTGGGAAGTCTTCCGAAACTGGTGCAAGTCAGTATCAGTATCCTCGACCAGTACCTCTGTAACTCAAATAGCTGACTTCCTTTTATACCTGAGGAAAGAACGATCTCTTTCAGCTCCCACTATCAAGGGTTACAGAAGCATGTTGGCATCAGTCTTCCGTCACAGAGGCTTAGATCTTTCCAACAACAAAGATCTACAGGACCTCCTTAAGTCTTTTGAGACCACGAAGGAGCGTCGTTTGGCTACACCTGGTTGGAATTTAGACGTGGTACTAAGATTCCTCATGTCAGAAAGGTTCGAGCCGCTACAATCAGCCTCCTTTAAAGATCTCACTTTAAAGACTCTTTTCCTGGTTTGCTTAGCCACAGCTAAAAGAGTCAGTGAGATTCACGCCTTCAGCAGGAACATCGGATTTTCATCTGAAACGGCTACATGTTCTCTACAACTTGGTTTTCTAGCCAAAAACGAGCTACCTTCTCGTCCTTGGCCGAAATCGTTCGATATTCCAAGCCTATCAAATATGGTTGGAAATGAACTAGAAAGAGTCTTATGCCCTGTGAGAGCTCTTAAGTTCTATTTAAGACGAACTAAACCTTTACGAGGACAGTCAGAAGCTTTATGGTGTTCAGTTAAGAAACCATCTTTGCCTATGTCAAAGAATGCTTTATCCTATTTTATCAGACTGTTAATACGAGAAGCTCATTCACATCTGAGTGAAGAAGACCAAGCTTTGCTGAAGGTAAGGACACATGAAGTTAGAGCTGTCGCAACTTCAGTGGCCTTTAAACAAAATAGATCTCTGCGAAGTATAATGGACGCAACCTATTGGAGAAGCAAGTCAGTGTTCGCGTCTTTTTATCTTAAGGATGTCCAGTCTCTTTACGAGAACTGCTACACTCTGGGACCATTCGTAGCAGCGAGTGCAGTAGTGGGTGAGGGCTCAACCACTACATTCCCCTAATTCCATAACCTTTTTAATCTTTCTCTTGAAATGTTTTTTATTGTTGTTTTTGGGTTGTCCGGAAGGCTAAGAAGCCTTTCGCATCCTGGTTGATTTGGCGGGTGGTCAAATTCTTTTCTTGAGAAACGCCTAGATTAAAGGTTTTGATGAGGTCATGTGGTATGGGTTGCAACCCTTGATACTTCAGATCCTAGGGGTCGCTCAGCATCCTAAGAGGATCGCGAGGCTCCGTAAGGAAGACGTACTTAAAAAGGCAGAGTAATTGTTCAAGTCGACTTCCTTACCAGGTACCTATTTATTTTATTTTTGTTATTTTGATAACTTCTAAAATGAAATAAAAAATCCTTAGCTCATAATAATGTAAACATTTATTGCTGGTCTCTACCCACCCCCCTGGGTGTGAATCAGCTATTATAATCACCGGCTAAGTTAAATATTGAAAAATGTTATTTTGATAATAAAATAAATTTTTGAATATACTTACCCGGTGATTATACAGTGGAACCTCTACATACGAATTTAATCCGTTCCAGAACCAACTTCGGATGTAGAAATTGATCGGATGTCGAAACGAATTTTCCCATAAGAATACATTGAAATAGGATTAATCCGTGGTTGAGCCCAAAAACCTATGATAACTTCTTAATAAACTACTACACATACCTTTCCCATGAGAATAATGAACACTAAATTAGATAATAGACATGTAAATAAGAAGAATAGACATGTAAATAAGAAGAATTAGCAAAAAATGATAAATAAGAAACGGGTTTTTAGCGTCACTTTACCTTAGAAACTCCAGCGCAGGTGTTGTTCGTCTTCGCTACGCAGAGAGGAGAGAGGAGATGGACGGACGGCGAGGAGGTAGAGAGGTTAACTACGATAAACGTAACACTACCGTAACTTATTCTAACTTACACTAAGTGAACTTTAACATAACTTAGCTTATTTTTTTTTTATTTTTATATTTTATATTTTTTTTTACATTTTCTTTTTTTCATTTTGATGATTACGTAATTTTAATCACTATCACTTACATTTAAGATTGACTGAATTTCTTTTGCTTCACTCTTTTCCGTTTTCTGTGTTTCACTTTCTTCCTCTTCACTCTTTGCCGTTTTCTTCAGTTCACTTACATCCTCTTCATCGCGAGTTCGCTTCGCAGTTTTTTTAAAGAAAGCATCGATAGATAATTGCTTCGTACGGCTTTTCAGAATGTTTCGAAAGTGCGTTAGGCAAACATCATCGAATTGAGAAACTACACGACAAACCTGCAATTTCTTTGGATGGTATTTGTCGATGAAGTCGACCACGTCTTGATATTTTCCTAACACCTCTTTTATTTGCGCTGAACCTAACACATGTTCTACCTCCTCGCTCTCTTCCTCGTCATCACTCATGTGCTCCGACATAGCATGGAGTTCCTTGAGCTCATCCGTCGTCAGTTCGTCGTGATGTTCGGCGACGAGTTCCGTAACGTCATCTGCGTCGACCTCCAGACCCATGGACTTGCCAAGGGAGACGATTTCCTCTACGGCTTCCGCTGCACCGACCACGGGATCAGGTTCGGGGTCAAAACCCTCGAAATCTCGGGGAGAAACTGCATCAGGCCACAGCTTCTTCCATGCAGAATTGAGGGTCCGTCGAGTTAATCCCACCCAAGCCTGATCAATGATCTTTAAGCAGTGCACGATATTGAAGTGGCCCCTCCAAAATTCACGCAAAGTTAAGTTGGTGCTTTGCGTGACATTAAAGCACTGCTTGAATAAGTGCTTGGTGTACAGCTTCTTAAAATTAGAGATGACTTGCTGGTCCATGGGCTGGAGGATAGAGGTGGTATTTGGTGGAAGATACAGCACCTTTATGAACTTGAATTCATCGAAGATATCATCTTCAAGTCCGGGGGGGTGAGCGGGTGCATTGTCAAGGCATAGCAGGCACTTTAAAGGCAATTTCTGCTCATGAAGATACTTCTTCACAGAAGGACCGAAAACTTGGTTTACCCATTGCACAAAGAATTGCCTAGTGACCCAGGCCTTCGAGTTGGATCGCCAGAAAACATGAAGCTGATCCTTATCGACGTTGTGTGCTTTAAAGGCCCTAGGGTTCTCCGAATGGTAAACAAGCAAGGGCTTGACTTTAAAGTCCCCGCTAGCGTTGGCACATAGAGCAAGAGTCAACCGATCCTTCATTGGCTTATGCCCAGGCAATTTCTTCTCTTCAGCAGTGATGTAGGTTCGACTCGGCATCTTCTTCCAAAACAGCCCGGTTTCATCACAATTGAACACCTGCTGCTCTACGTAGCCTTCTTCCTTTACGATATTTTCAAATTTCTTAACAAAGTCAGTTGCAGCCTTTGTGTCCGCACTAGCAGCCTCTCCGTGGCAAACAACTGAATGAATCCCGGACCGTTTCTTAAATTTCTCGAACCAGCCACGAGATGCCTTGAAATCATCTGAGGAAGGCTCGGTTGAACTCTCCCCAGCATCACCCACAGAGCTCTCCTCCTTCAAGTCCGTAAAGATGGCGTGCGCCTTCTCGCAGATAACGGTTTCGGTGATGGTGTCGCCAACGATCTCTCTATCCTTAATCCACACTAGTAGAAGTCGTTCCATCTCTTCTATGATAGGGGTACGGCGTTTGGAAATGATGGTGATCCCCTTAGAAGGTTTCACTGCTTTAATAGCTTCCTTCTGTTTAAGGATTGTCGAGATCGTCGACATATTACGGCCATACTGTTTAGCAAGTTCACTCACGCGGATGCCACGCTCATGTTTTTCAATAATTTCCTGCTTAATTTCTATAGAAAGCATTTCCTTCTTCCTTTTCTCACCACTACCACTACCACTGACAAAACTAAGCCTTTTTGGACCCATGATTTACGTAAATTATCGTTAATGGATGCACGTAAAAAATCACGATTAATTCACAGTTAATATCACAACGCAAAGAGCACAACCGCACGAAGCCGACGAGAACAGAGGACTGACCCAAGCCGCGCTAATTGAGCGTCCCTCCGAGGTCGATGTGCTGCCTTCTATCGGCGGAAATAAAAAACACTTCAGGCGCTATGAGCACCGACTACGCGTACGAGTATTGTTTACTTCGGGTGTCGAAAAAAACATTCGGGTGTAGAGTCGGAACGTGTTCGAATTGTACTTCGCGTGTCGAAAAATTCGGATACAACCGGTACGACGAAAATTGCTACTTCGTGTGTCGAAATAAAATTCGGGTGTAGAGTCAAAAATTTGCTCGAATTTTACTTCGGATGTTGGAAAATTCGGATGTAGATACGATCGGATGTAGAGGTTCCACTGTAAATTAAAGGACCCTCCCTTCCTCCCCAATAGAGACGCAGTGGACCGAGGAGAAAATTGAGTTCTTTGTTTACAATGAGTACTGGGTACTTGGACGACAGATGGCGCTGTTGAAGTACACCCCCTACCTGCATAGCGATCGCTGGCGGATTTTTTCCGTAGAGTTTTCTGTCGAGCAGCAGAGCTGCAGCTATTATAATCACCGGGTAAGTATATTCAAAAATTTATTTTATTATCAAAATAACATTATTGAGCATCTTTAGAGGAGATATTATGGCTTTGTTTTGAATTTCAGACGAGACATTGATAAGCTGGAAAAGGCAAAGGCATTCCGTGATCAGCAGAAGAGAGTCTGTCTGAATAAAGACACTCTTCCCTCCATATGCTTCTACACATTTCTAAATGCCAGTGGAAAGTGAGTATAATTGTTTTGAACTGTATATACAGTACTTCTGTCATATGAAAAATTTGGACACAAATATTAGCTAGCAATTAGTGGATCAATCATTACGCAAAGTATTCTTTTTAAATGACTATGGGAATAGGCTAAGATTAAACTGAGGAGTGTAGCTAAACATTATTAGCAGAGAGAGTAAAATATATGATTCCTTACCTATAATGCTATTTATGTAGTGTATGTTGATGTGAAAGACATATGTAAAGAATTTAACTTTGTTAACTTGTTTATCTATTGGTAGCTGGCCTCTTCCCCCTCCATTACTAGTAATATTGTGAGAAGAGTAATTAGGTATATATGTGATGTGTTGTAACTTTATTCAATTGTTTAATCAGGTCATTCATATATGTTAACAGAAATCAGCAATGATGGTTTTATCTGTTTTCAGCATTACGGCTATTGACATATCTGATGATTCAAGTCTTTTAGCCTATGCCTCAGGTGATTCTGAAGTTCGGGTTCAAAGTATTACTCCAAGTAAATTGCGTGGTATGAAACCAGCTGAGCAGTTGAACGACATAGATAAAGATGCAGGTAAAATATTGATATTTTTAAATATTTAACTTAGCCGGTGAATATATAATAGCTGCTACTCAGCGGCTCGACAGAAAACACACTCAAAATACTCGCGAGCGATCGCTATGAAGGTTGCGGGTGTGCCCACCAGCGCCAACTATCGGTCAGATACCACTCTTGCATGTAAACAAACCCTTCAATTCTTCTCTGTCGACCTTGACGACAAGACGTATCAATACTCGCTGTAGAACCTGGAGTTTTCTCAACATATTTGGTGAAGTACTTCATTTTGGTTTGAGCTTTCGCAGTGCAGGTGTTTTTTCCTCAACATAAACTCTTGAACTCTTTATTGAATCAGATTATTTGTTGATGACTTGGATTGTTTTTTGGAATTTTCTTTGACTAATTCAAAATGGCTGACCCTTCACAAGTACCTAGATTTCGGAAGTGTAATGCTAGGGACTGTAATAGGCGTCTTCCAAAAGCATCTCTCGACCCACATACTGTGTGTTCCAATTGTCGGGGTAAAACCTGTCAATTGGGAGATCGGTGTGAGGAATGC
Source organism: Palaemon carinicauda (assembly GCF_036898095.1). Taxonomy (NCBI): domain Eukaryota; kingdom Metazoa; phylum Arthropoda; class Malacostraca; order Decapoda; family Palaemonidae; genus Palaemon; species Palaemon carinicauda. Next base: position 11,113,011 of record NC_090768.1, read on the forward strand.
GTGGGCCTTTCGGAATTCGATTGGCTAGAATACGATAAATATGCACGTAGGCTAGAGAGAGATAGGGTAAGGAGGAGTTCATCTAGGTCTGTAGATTTTTCCTCTCCACATGCCCCTGAACCTAATCCTTCCCCTGTAGTGGTTGTTCCTAACCCCCCTTCTAGCACTCAGGAACCATCTATGCAAGACATGTTACGTGCTATTCATGCCTTGGGGGAAAGAGTTGAAGCGTTAGCAACTGATCGTAATCAACTCATGGCTGACGTGAAGGAACTTAAGTGTCAGAGTGCCACGGCGGAAAGTGGGAAAGTGATTAGTGCGCAAAGTGTTGTGAACAGTGTTGCGACCGAGGGTTCGTCTGTTCGTGCCTGTCGTTCACCTAGTCCGGGACCTCTTGCAAGCTCCCAAGCCCAGGGGAGAAGTAATGTCGTACGACTTATGGGTTCGAGAGGCCTTGATCAGCGAACAGACGTTCCCTCTATGGTATCAGGCGTATCTCACCAAGATCGCCCCTACCATAAGACGAGAGAGCCCATTTTCTCCTCGTCTTCCGAAGGCTTTTCACGCAAGAAACCGTGGAGCAAGGTTTCTAGGCCTCTTAAACGGAAGTCGGTCCCTTCAGGACAGGTCCAACGTCCTGGATGTAGTCATTGGGACAGTTCGGACCCGTTGCAGTCATCGGATGACTGCTCGCCGCCTAAGCAAGGCAAGGTTGTGCCGTCTCAGACGTTAACCCCGTCGGTTACCGCACCCATTCCCGTGGACCCTAAATGGGTTATACTGCAGGACATGCAGTCTAAGCTTGCCTCCCTTATGGAAGACTATTCTGCCGATAAGGTTTCCGTTGAGCCTTGCCGTTTATCTCATCGAGATCCTGGCCTTCAGCCATCCAAACGTTCCTTTGTGTGTCCTGTTGACGTTGGTGTAGCCAAGTCACGTCAATCAGTTTGTTTAGAACCACACTCGATGCGGTCTCGTGTGGATTTTCAGCCGCATTTGGACGTTAGGCAACTTGCTGATGCTCCTGTTGACGTTCAGGACGTTCGCCAACCATCGGAGTTGACTTGTTTTGACGCTGAGCGTCAACATCCGCAGTCTAGAGTTGTTTTGACTGCTCAGACTAGGCGGTCAAAGCAGTCTCGGGTGGACGCTGTGCGTCCTCACGCACCTGTTGTTGTTGACAGTTCACAGACTGTCAAGCAGTTACATGACGTTGCGTCCTGGTCCGCTACTAATGCACCAGTGCGTGTGGACGCGGCGTGTCAAGCATTGCCAACCCCTTTGCTTGTTTCTCAGCAGTTGTCAGATGAGGAACCTTCAGATGAGGACGTTGCTGACCCTCAGCCTGAGGATCATCCTTCAGATATTGATGAACCCAGAACAGTTCCGCCATCAATGGACTTTAAGAAAGTCATGTTAATTTTTAAGGAGTTGTTTCCCGATAACTTCGTCTCTGTTGCTCCTCGTTCGCCGCCGTCTGAGTTTGTTTTAGGCGTTCCTGCTGACATACCAGCCTTTACAAAACTTGTGCTCTCTCGCTCATCCAAGAGAGCTTTACGGCTTTTAGGCGATTGGTTGGAAACCAAGAGGAGTTTGGGGAAGACGGCCTTTGCCTTCCCTCCATCTAAACTCTCGTCTAGATCGAGCGTCTGGTATGCCACGGGAGAAGTTCTCGGCTTGGGAGTCCCTGCCTCTGCCCAGGGCGACTTCTCAAGCCTTGTAGACTCTCCCCGCAGCCTAGCCATGAGACGCTCGAAGATTAGTTGGTCATCCTCGGACCTTGACCATCTGCTGAAAGGCATTTTTAGAGCCTTTGAAGTTTTCAACTTCCTTGACTGGTGTTTGGGAGCCTTAAGTAGGAAAATCTCATCGGCTGATAGAGATGTCTCCCTACTCATTATGTCCTGCATGGATAAAGCCATCCGCGATGGATCCAATGAGCTCTTCTCCTCTTTTACTTCAGGAGTCCTTAAGAAGCGAGAGTCTCTTTGCTCTTATCTGTCGGCAGGAGTTACTCCCTGTCAAAGATCTGAGCTACTCTTTGCTCCCTTATCGAAGTTTTTGTTCCCTGAACATTTGGTTAAGGACATAGCTTTGTCACTCGTGCAGAAGGACACCCATGACTTGGTAGCGTCTTCTGCTCGCAAAGGGACTCCTTCGACATCCTTTTCTGCAAGACCAAGGATAGACACTCCGGCGTCCAGGTTTATACCGCCCTTTCGTGGCAGAGCTCCCAGCAGGGGAAGTACTCGTGCCGAGAGAAAGAGAGGAAAGAAGAGAGGAGCCAAGTCCTCACGTGGCAGAGTCTGACTGCCCGCAGCCTCAGACAGCAGTAGGTGCCAGACTCAAGAACTTCTGGCAAGCCTGGGAGAAGAGGGGCGCAGACAAACAGTCTGTGAGGTTGCTCAGAGAGGGGTACAAAATTCCTTTTGTACACAAACCTCCTCTAGCGACTTCCCCCATCGACCTCTCTCCCATGTACCGAGAGGAATCAAAGAGACAAGCCCTGAAACTAGAAGTGTCTCTTTTGCTAGAGAAGGGAGCGGTGGTGAAAGTCTCGGATCTTCAATCACCGGGGTTTTACAACCGCCTCTTCCTAGTACCGAAGAAGACAGGAGGTTGGAGACCGGTGCTAGACGTCAGTGCTCTGAACGTCTTTGTCACGAAGACAAAGTTTACCATGGAGACCACGAAATCAGTCTTAGCAGCGGTCAGAAAGGGAGACTGGATGGTCTCTCTCGACCTAAGAGACGCATACTTCCACATCCCCATTCACTCAGATTCCCAACCTTTTCTGAGGTTTGTTTTCGACAATGTGGTGTACCAGTTTCGGGCCCTGTGCTTTGGCCTAAGTCCTGCTCCTCTCGTGTTTACGAGGCTTATGAGGAATGTGGCAAAATTCCTCCATTTATCGGGAATCCGAGCCTCCCTTTACTTGGACGACTGGCTTCTCAGAGCCTCGTCCAGTCATCGCTGTCTGCAGGATCTTCATTGGACATTGGATCTGACCAAGGAATTGGGACTTTTGGTCAACATGGAAAAGTCCCAGCTGATTCCATCCCAAACTATACTGTATTTAGGGATGGAGATTCGCAGTCCAGTTTTTCGGGCTTTTCCGTCTGCCCCCCGAATAGAGCAAGCCCTGCTCATAATCCAACGGATGTTGAAGAGAGAACGTTGCTCAGTCAGGAATTGGATGAGTCTGGTAGGAACTCTATCATCCCTGGAGCAGTTTGTCTCGCTAGGAAGGCTACACCTTCGACCTCTCCAGTTCCATCTAGCTTTTCACTGGAAAAAGGACAAGACGCTAGAGGCGGTCTCAATCCCGATCTCCGAAACAGTAAAGGCATGCCTGAATTGGTGGAACGACAATATCAGTCTAAGAGAGGGACTTCCCCTAGCAGTTCAGAAACCAAACCACGTTCTATTCTCAGACGCATCGGATTTGGGTTGGGGTGCGACCCTGGACGGTCGGGAATGCTCAGGTCTGTGGACCTCAAGTCAGAGGAGCATGCACATCAACGGCAAGGAGCTTTTGGCAGTCCACCTGGCCTTGATGAACTTCGAGAGTCTCCTTCGAAACAAAGTGGTGGAGATCAACTCGGACAATACCACAGCCTTGGCTTACATTTCCAAGCAAGGAGGCACCCACTCCCTGACACTGTACGAGATCGCAAGGGACCTGCTCATTTGGTCAAGAGATCGAGGCATCTCCCTGTTAACGAGGTTTATCCAGGGCGACTTGAACGTCTTAGCAGATTGCCTCAGTCGGAAGGGTCAGGTAATTGCTACGGAATGGACCCTCCACAAGGACGTGTGCAAGAGGCTTTGGGCGACTTGGGGTCAACCCACCATAGACCTCTTTGCAACCTCGATGACCAAGAGACTTCCAATCTATTGCTCTCCAGTCCCAGACCCAGCAGCAATACATATAGATGCTTTTCTTCTAGATTGGTCTCATCTAGACCTATATGCATTCCCACCATTCAAGATTGTCAACAAGGTACTGCAGAAGTTCGCCTCTCACGAAGGGACAAGGTTGACGTTAGTTGCTCCCCTCTGGCCCGCGAGAGAATGGTTCACCGAGGTACTTCAATGGCTGGTAGACTTTCCAAGAAGTCTTCCTCTAAGAGTAGACCTGTTACGTCAGCCCCACGTAAAGAAGGTACACCAAGGCCTCCCCGCTCTTCGTCTGACTGCCTTCAGACTATCGAAAGACTCTCTAGAGCTAGAGGCTTTTCGAAGGAGGCAGCCAGTGCAATTGCAAGAGCGAGGAGAGCTTCTACCATTAGAGTATACCAATCGAAGTGGGAAATCTTCCGAAACTGGTGCAAGTCAGTATCTGTATCCTCGTCCAGTACCTCTGTAGCCCAAATCGCTGATTTTCTCTTACACCTGAGAAAGGTTCGCTCCCTTTCAGCTTCCACGATCAAGGGCTACAGGAGCATGTTGGCTTCGGTCTTCCGGCATAGAGGCTTAGATCTTTCCAACGATAAAGATCTACAAGATCTCCTTAAGTCTTTTGAAACCTCTAAGGAACGTCGTTTGACTACTCCTGGATGGAACTTAGACGTGGTCCTAAGGTTCCTCATGTCAGACAGGTTTGAGCCATTACATTCAGCCTCCCTGAAGGATCTCACTCTTAAGACTCTTTTTCTGGTATGCTTGGCCTCGGCTAAAAGAGTCAGTGAACTTCATGCCTTCAGCAAGAACATCGGTTTTTCTACAGAAAAAGCCACTTGTTCTCTTCAACTTGGTTTCCTGGCCAAGAATGAACTGCCTTCTCGTCCTTGGCCTAAATCTTTTGATATTCCTTGCTTATCAGAGATCGTAGGCAACAAACTGGAGAGAGTGTTATGTCCCGTTAGAGCTCTTAAGTTCTATTTAGCTCGTACTAAGCCATTACGAGGTAAATCTGAAGCGTTATGGTGTTCGGTTAAGAAACCATCCTTACCTATGTCAAAGAATGCTTTGTCATATTTTATCAGATTTTTAATACGAGAAGCCCATTCCCACTTGAATGAGGAAGACCGATCTTTACTTAAGGTTAAGACGCACGAGATTAGAGCTATAGCAACCTCCGTGGCCTTCAAGCAAAATAGATCTCTGCAAAGTATCATGGACGCGACCTTTTGGAGAAGCAAGTCAGTGTTCTCGTCATTTTACTTGAAAGATGTCCAGACTCTTTACGAGGACTGCTACACACTGGGTCCATTCGTAGCAGCGAGTGCAGTAGTGGGTGAGGGTTCTACCACTACACTTCCCTAATTCCAATATCCTTTTTAATCTGTCTCTTGAAATGTTTTTAATATTGTTTTATGGGTTGTACGGAAGGCTAAGAAGCCTTTCGCATCCTGGTTGATTTGGCGGGTGGTCAAAGTCATTTCTTGAGAGTGCCCAGATTAGGGGTTTGATGAGGTCCTGTTGTATGGGTTGCAGCCCTTGATACTTCAGCTCCTGGAAGTCTTTCAGCATCCTAAGAGGATCGCTGGGCTTCGTGAGGAAGACAGACTTACAAGGCAGAGTAATCGTTTAAGTCAACTTCCTTACCAGGTACCTATATATTTTGGTTTTGTTATATTGATAACTGTCAAAAACTCTTAGCTTATACGCTGTAAACTTAATTAACTCTGGTCTCTACCCACCGCCTTGGGTGTGAATCAGCTATTATATATTCACCGGCTAAGTTAAATATTTAAAAATGATATTTTAATTATAAAATAAATTTTTGAATATACTTACCCGGTGAATATATAAATTAAAGGCCCTCCCTTCCTCCCCAATAGAGACGCAGCGGGACGAGAAGAATTGAAGGGTTTGTTTACATGCAAGAGTGGTATTTGACCGATAGTTGGCGCTGGTGGGCACACCCGCAACCTTCATAGCAATCGCTCGCGAGTTTTTTGAGTGTGTTTTCTGTCGAGCCGCTGAGTAGCAGCTATTATATATTCACCGGGTAAGTATATTCAAAAATTTATTTTATAATTAAAATATCATTTTTCATTCTGTATAGGATCAGTCATCTTTGTGTCCAAAATCTTTTGTGCTTAATTGATATTGGTTTAGTTTTTGAGAGCCAGGTAGAGAATTTCAATTATTTTCATGGTGAAATCTTAGAGGCTGTGTCAAAGAACCAGCAATCTACTTTGAATAAAAGTTGTTTTTATGGTACAAAAACACATTTTTTGCATAAACAAACCTGTTGAGCATAAATTGCCTTTATCAGTTGTGGGGTGATCATCAGATACAGCACTTCCTAAAATACGTATAACCAGAATGGGCACTTGGAAGAGGGCATATCATCACCTATATTATGTATATCACAAGATAGGTAATTAAATTATGTACATTTTGGCGCTAGTTTTGTGCAAATTGGGAAAAAATTGATTCCCATATAATATGAATATGTTTTTTACCTTTGACCCAATTACTTCCAAAATCTAATCAAATTGTCCTTGGATCATGGCCAATCCTCTAAATGAATTTTATGAGATTCGGTCAAGTAGTTTTTGAGTTACGCGAATCACAAACATACAAACATAAATAAATAAATACATACCTATCAAAACATAATCTTGGCAACAACAAAGTTTAGCCAACACCACATTTGTTATCATGGTTATGGAAACAAATTGGATAACAATGACCGCGTAATAATGAAACCTGCACTTTTTTTACAAGTTTATTGACCCCGCTGACCTTTCAACCCCAACCTCTAACAAGGGTAATGACATCACTGTATCATGATGTATTTTTAAATATTTAACTTAGCCGGTGAATATATAATAGCTGCAACTCTGCGGCTCGACAGAAAACACACTCAAAAAAACTCGCGAGCGATCGCTATGAAGGTTGCGGGTGTGCCCACCAGCGCCAACTGTTGGCCAGATACCACTCTTGCATGTAAACAAACCCTTCAATTCTTCTCTGTCAACGTTGACGACAAGACGTATTCATACTCGCTGTAGAACCTGGAGTTTTCTTAACATATTTGGTGAAGTACTTCATTTTGGTTTGAGCTTTCGCAGTACAGGTGTTTTATCTTCAACTTAAATCTTGAACTCGTTTTTGGATAGATTTAATTTTTGATGACTTTGGATTGTTTTTTGGACTTTCCTTGACTTTTAAATGGCCGACCCTTCCCTCAGTACGGAAGTGTGTTTGAGCTTTTAGCAATTATCTTATCACGTTATAAATTAATTATAGATTTTCCTCTATATATTTTATATCTCAACCGCCTTTATTAGGCCTCTTCGATTAGCTTTCCATTTATAATAAACATCAAAATAAATTTTAATGATTTGTTTATATGCGACCTTTCCTGAGAGTAGGCGGTCCTAACTTGGAAACCGAAGTTAAACAACGTTGAGCCCTTTTCAATCGTAAATAACTTTTACAGAGCTAATGATTTAAAACTTATTAAATGAAATATTTTTAGTAAATATTTTATGATAGTTTTTTCTTTGAATAGTCTTCGTACTGTTTCAAAGATGAACTAACGTTTAGTTTATTTATGCTACGCAGTTTGCGCTCTATCGTTACGATAGAGAGAGAGAGTATCACGGTTTCACTTTGCAGAAAGAGTAAATCGATTCTGACGTTTTGTTCTTTTTTCTTTCAAAGCTTAAATGTTTTAAAGACTATTTTAAAGGAAGTTTTAATTGAAAAACCTTTCAGTTTTTTCCTTTGGTCAAATAACCTGTTTATTGACGAAAGGTAAGTGGGCTCTTCTCTTCGGTGCGAAATCAAGAGAGAGAGAGAGAGAGAGATAGAGACGGAGAGAGAGAGAGGAGAGAGAACGTTCCGATCTTTATCTCGTCCCAAGCGAGTAACGTTGTTCTCGAGTTACTCTCATCCCTAGTCTCTGTACGGGGAGAAAGGATAAAACGTTTTTAGTTTTTTATTCTCGTCCCAAGGCACTGTACGGTGAGAGATTGAAAACGTAGTTTTGAATGAACTAGTGTTTAGTCTCTTCCCCAGCCACTGATTTTTTTTTTTTTTATCTTAAAATATGTTTACTGTTTTTTGCTGGTATTAATGTGCTTACATTATACGACTGATTTCGCAATTACAACCTTTTGATGAGGGTAGAATTGCGTGCTTCAGGTAGAAATCAGTTTTATTCATACCTAATGTGAATTGTTAAAAGATTCGATTTCAGTGAAATAAGTGCAAAACAGAAAATCGTAGTGATATAGTGATATTGCGCAAAGTGTTATCAGTGTTTCGACCGAGGGTTCTTCTGTTCGTGCCTGTCGTTCGCCTAGTCCGGGACCTCTTGCAAGCTCCCAAGCCCAGGGGAGAAGTAATGTCGTACGACTTATGGGTTAGAGAGGCCTTGATCAGCGAACAGACGTTCCCTCTATGGTATCAGGTGTATCTTACCAAGATCACCCCTACCATAAGGCGAGAGAGACGATTTTCTCCTCGTCATCCGAAGGCTTTTCGCATAAGAAACCGTGGAACAAGGTTTCGAGGCCCTTTAAGCGAAAGTCAGTCCTTTCAGGACAGTTCCAGCGTCCTGGTTTTAACTATTAGGACAGCTCTGACCCTTTGCAGTCATCGGAAGACTGCTCGCCGCCTAACAAAAGCGTAACACAGACTCCGAGAGTCTTTTTGTAGGCAAGGTTTTGCGGTCACAGATGTTACCCTCGTCTCTTACCGCAACCATTCCCATTGATCCTAAATGGGTTGTACGGCAAGACATGCAGAATAAGCTTGCCTCCCTTATGGAAGACTATTCTGCCGATAAGTCCGTTGAGCCTAGCCGTTTATCTCATCGAGATCCTGGCCTTCAGCCACCCTAACGTTCCTTTGTGCGTCCTGTTGACGTTGGCGTAGCCAAGTCACGTCAGTCAGGTTGTTTAGAACCACACTCGATGCGGTCTCGTGTGGATTTTCAGCCACATTTGGACGTTAGGCCACTTGCTGATGCTCCTGTTGACGTTCAGGACGTTCGCCAACAATCGGAGTTGACTTGTTTTGACGCTGAGCATCAACCTCCGCATTCTAGAGTTGTTTTGACTGCTCAGTCTAGGCGGTCAAAGCAGTCTCGAGTGGACGCTGTGCGTCCTCACGCACCTGTTGTTGTTGACAGTTCACAGACTGTCAAGCAGTTACATGACGTTGCGTCCTGGTCCGCTACTAATGCACCAGTGCGTGTGGACTCTGCTTGTAAAGCATTGCCACCACGGTAGGTCTCTCCCTTGCTTGAGACTCGGCTATTGTCGGACAAGGTTCCTTCAGATGAGGAAGTTGCTGTTCCCCCTCCTACTGATATTCCCTTGAGGACTCTGTCAGACGGAGAGGAGCCTAAAGCTGCTTAGCCCTCTATGGACTTTAAATAAATCATGCTGATTTTTAAGGATCTTTGTCCGGATCTTTTTGTAACTGCTGCTCCTCGTTCGCCTAAACGTCAGAGCTTACACTAGGCCTAGCTACTTCGAAGCCGTTGTTTTATAAGCTAGTGCTCTCTCGCTCTTCTAAGAGAGCTTTACGTTTGCTAGGCGACTGGTTTATCACCAGGAGGAGTTTGGGGGAGACAGCCTTTGCTTTCCCTTCTTTTAAACTGGCTTATAGAGCGAGAGTCTGATATGACACGAGAGAAGTTCTCGGCTTGGGAGTTCCTGCCTCTGCCCAGATAGACTTCTCAAACCTCATAGACTCTCCCTGGCGCCTGGCCATGAGACGCTCCAAGATTTTACAGGTCGACTTCACAGCTATTTTCGAGCCTTTGAAGTTTTGCTGTACAATTATGTCATGCATAAACAAGGCTTTCAGAGATGGCTCCAATGATCTGACAGCCACGTTCTCTGCAGGAACAAGTCCCTCAGGGATGGCTCCAATGATTTGGCAGCCATGTTCACTGCAGGAGTACGTAAGAGGCAAGTGCGCTCAATGGGTTCATTGTCAAGACAAACTTCACGATGAAGTCTACCAGGCTGTCTTGACAGCATTTATGGAAGGCGACTGGATGGTCTCTCTCGACCTTCAAGAGGCATACTTCCACATTCCTATACACCCGGATTCCCAACCGTTTCTGAGGTTTGTTTACAGGAATGTGGGGTACCAGTTTCGAGCCCTGTGCTTTGGCCTCAGTCCTGCGCCTCTCGTGTTTACGAGGCTCATGAGGAATGTGGCAAAATCCCTCCATCTATCGGGGATCCGAGCCTCCCTGTACTTGGACGACTGGCTTCTCAGAGCATCGTCCAGTCTTCGCTGTCTGCAGGATCTACATTGGACGTTGAGTCTGGCCAGGGAGTTGGGACTTTTGGTCAACCTAAAAGTCCCAACTGATCTCATCCCAGATTATTCTATATTTGGGGATGGAGATTCGCAGTCAAGCCCTGCTCGAAGTCCAACTAATGCTGAAACGAAACGTTTATTCTGTCAGGAGTTGGAACAGTCTCGTAGGGACTCTCTCATCCCTGGAGCAGTTTGTCTCACTAGGGAGACTACACCTTCTGCCTCTCCGGTTCCATCTAGCCTCTCACTGGAACTAGGACAAGACATTAGAGACGGTATCATTCCCAGTCTCCGAACCAGTAAAGGCATGCCTGAAATGGTGGGACAGCAATATCAGTCTGAGAGAGGGACTATCCCTAGCAGTCAAGAACCCAAACCACGTGTTGTCCTCAGACGCGTCGGATTTGGGTTGGGGTGCGACCCTGGACGGTCGGGAATGCTCGGGTCTGTGGACGGGTCTGTGGACCTCAAGTCAGAAGAGCATGCACATCAACGGCAAGGAGCTATTAGCAGTCCACTTGGCCTTGATGATATTAGAAAGCTTCTTCGAAACTTAGTGGTAGAGGCAACTCAGACAACACCACAACTTTGGCGTACATCTCCAAGCAAGGAGGCACACACTCCTTCACGCTGCTCGAGATCGCAAGGGACCTTCTCTTATGGTCAAGAATTCGAGGCATCTCCCTGTTGACGAGATTCATCCAGGGGGACTTGAACGTCTTGGCAGACTGTCTCAGTCGGAGGGGTCAGGTGATACCCACGGAATGGACCCTCCACAAGGACGTGGGCAAGAGTCTTTGGGCTACTTGGGGTCAACCCACCATAGACCTCTTTGCCTCCTCGTTGACCAAAAGGTTACCAATCTATTGCTCTCCAGTCCTAGATACAGAAGCAATCTACATAGACGCGTTTTTTACTGGATTGGTCTTTTCTGGACTTATATGCATTCCCACCATTCAAGATAGTCAACAAGGTACTGCAGACGTTCGCCTCTCACGAAGGGACAAGGTTGACGTTGGTTGCTACCCTCTGGCCCGCGAGAGAGTGATGCACCGAGGTACTTCAATGGCTGGTAGACTTTCCAAGAAGTCTTCCTCTAACGGTAGATCTGTTACGTCAGCCCCACGTAAAGAATGTCCATCAAAGCCTCCCCGCTCTTCGTCTGACTTCCTTCAGACTATCGAAAGACTCTCAAGAGCTAGAGGCTTTTCGAAGGAGGCAGCCAGTGCGATTGCAAGAGCTAGGAGAGCTTCTACCATTAGAGTATACCAGTCGAAGTGGGAAGTCTTTCGAGACTGGTGCAAGTCAGCATCTGTGTCCTCGTCCAGTACCTCTGTAGCCCAAATCGCAGATTTTCTTTTACATCTGAGAAAGGTTCACTCCCTTTCAGCTCCCACGATTAAGGGCTACAGGAGCATGTTGGCTTCGGTCTTTCGACATAGAGGCTTAGATCTTTCCAACAATAAAGATCTCCAAGATCTCCTTAAGTCTTTCGAGACCTCTAAGGAACGTCGTTTGGCAACTCCTGGATGGAACTTAGACGTGGTCCTAAGGTTCCTCATGTCAGACAGGTTGGAGCCATTACATTCAGCCTCCCTGAAGGATCTCACCCTCAAGACACTTTTCTAGTGTGCTTGGCTTCGGCTAAAAGGGTCAGTGAACTTCATGCCTTCAGTAAGAACATCGGCTTTTCTACAGAAAAAAGCCACTTGTTCACTTCAACTTGGTTTCCTGGCCAAGAAATGTACTGCCTTCTCGTCCTTGGCCTAAATCTTTTGATATTCCTTGCTTAT
>NC_090768.1:11125548-11263048 GCF_036898095.1 Palaemon carinicauda
GATAAAGCATTCTTTGACATAGGCAAAGATGGATTCTTAACTGAACACCATAAAGCTTCAGACAGGCCTCGTAAAGGTTTTTAAATAGAACTTAAGAGCTCTTACAGGACATAAGACTCTTTCTAGTTCATTGCCAACCATACGATAAGTTTGGAATATCGAACGATATTGGTCAAGGCCGAGAAGGCAGCTCGTGTTTGGCTAGAAAACCAAGTTGTAGAACATGTAGCCGTTTCGGATGAGAATCCGATGTTCTTGCTGAAGGCATGAATCTCACTGACTCTTTTAGCTGTGGCTAAGCATATCAGGAAAAGAGTCTTTAAGGTGAGATCTTTCAGGGAGGCTGATTGTAGCGGTTCGAACCTGTCTGACATAAGGAATCTTAGTACCACGTCTAAATTCCAACCAGGTGTAACCAAACGACGCTCCTTCGTGGTCTCAAAAGACTTAAGGAGGTCCTGTAGATCTTTATTGTTGGAAAGATCTAAGCCTCTGTGACGGAAGACTGATGCCAACATGCTTCTGTAACCCTTGATAGTGGGAGCTGAAAGAGATCGTTCTTTCCTCAGATATAAGAGAAAGTCAGCTATTTGAGTTACAGAGGTACTGGTCGAGGATACGGATACTGACTTGCCCCAGTTTCGGAAGATTTCCCACTTCGATTGGTAGACTCTAAGGGTGGATGTTCTCCTTGCTCTAGCAATCGCTCTGGCTGCCTCCTTCGAAAAGCCTCTAGCTCTCGAGAGTCTTTCGATAGTCTGAAGGCAGTCAGACGAAGAGCGTGGAGGCCTTGGTGTACCTTCTTTACGCGTGGCTGACGTAGAAGGTCCACCCTTAGGGGAAGTGTTCTGGAAACGTCTACTAGCCATTGAAGTACCTCGGTGAGCCATTCTCTCGCGGGCCAGAGGGAAGCAACTAGCGTCAACCTTGTCCCTTCGTGAGAGGCAAACTTCTGCAGTACCTTGTTGACAATCTTGAACGGAGGGAATGCATATAGATCTAGATGTGACCAATCTAGGAGAAAGGCATCTATATGAACTGCTGCTGGGTCCGGGATTGGTGAGCAAAATATTGGGAGCCTCTTGGTCATCGAGGTTGCGAAGAGATCTATGGTTGGCTGGCCCCAGGTGGCCCAAAGTCTCTTGCATACATCCTTGTGGAGGGTCCATTCTGTTGGAATTATTTGTCCCTTCCGACTGAGACAATCTGCCATGACATTCAAGTTGCCTGGATGAACCTCGTTACTAGTGATATGTCTAGACCTTTTGACCAGGTGAGGAGGTCCCTTGCGATCTCGTACAATGTCAGAGAGTAGGCCCCTCCTTGCTTGGAGATGTACGCCAAAGCCGTGGTGTTGTCCGAGTTCACCTCCACCACTTTGCCTTGAACGAGAGACCTGAAGCTTTTTCAGGTCAGACGTACTGCCAGTAGCTCCTTGCAGTTGAAATGCATTGTCCTTTGACTCGAGTTCCATAATCCCGAGCATTCCCTACCGTCTAATGTCGCACCCCAGCCTACGTCCGATGCGTCCGAGAAGAGAACGTGGTTGGGAGTCTGAACAGTCAGGGGAAGACCCTCTCTAAGGTTGATATAGTCCTTTCACCAAGTCAGACAAGACTTTATCTTTCCGGAAACCGGGATCGAGACCGCTTCTAGCGTCTTGTCCTTTTTCCAGTGAAAAGCTAGATGGTATAGAAGAGGACGGAGGTGTAGTCTTCCTAGTGACACAAAATGATCCACGGATGACAGTGTCCCTACCAGACTCATCCACAGCCTGACTGGGCAGCGTTCCTTCTTCAGCATCTTCTGGATGGATAGTAGGGCTGGGGGCTGATCGTCTTGTTCAGCAACGTCCTCATCAGAGGGTTCCTCATCCGAAACTGATGAGGAAACGGCAACGGAGTGGGCAACGTCTGAATCGCTGAATCCGGTCGCACTGGTGGATGCGTGACAGAGCCGGACGCAATATCATGGCACTGCTGCACAGTCTGTGAACTGTCAACCATGGGTGCGCGAGGAAGTACAGCGTCAACCCGAAACTGTCTAGACTGTCTGGGTTGTGCAGTCAATACCCTACCGGGTTGCTGAGGATGACGCACTGCGTCACAACAAGTCACCTCTGCTGGTTGTTGAACGTCCTGAACGTCAACAACCACCTCCGAGCGTCGCTTAACGTCAACGTGCGACTGGCAACCCACACTGGGTCGCATCGGTGGAGGAACCACCTCAACTGGCAGACGCGAGTAGGTTACCTCAGCGTCAACAGGGCGCACAACCGACCAGTTGGAAGGTTGTTGGCCAGAAGGAGGAACCACCTCAACTGGCAGACGCGAGTAGGTTACCTCAGCGTCAACAGGGCGCACAACCAACCGGTTGGAAGGTTGTAGGCCAGAAGGTTCTTCTCCGCATTTAAGTCCTCTATCAAGGACGCAAGCTTGGACTGCATGTCTTGCAGCAAAGCCCATTTAGGGTCTACGGGAGCAGGTGTGGCAACAGACGGGGTTAGCGACTGAGGCGGAACCATTTACCATCCCTGAAAGCCTTGTTATGTGTGACATAATAGTACAGCAAAACTTCAAAGGCTCGACAAAAGTTGAGAAGTTGACCTGTAAACAACTTGGAGCGTCTCCTGGCTAGGCGCCAGGGCGAGTCTACCAGAATTGAGAAGTCTATCTGGGCAGAGGCATGAACTCCCAAGCCGAGAACTTCTCTCGTGTCCTATCAGACTCTCGCTCTATAAGCCAGTTTAAAAGAAGGGAAATCTAAGGCTGTATCCCTAAAACTCCTCCTGGTGCAAAATCCAGTCGCCTAGCCAACGTAACGCTCTCTAGGAGAGCGAGAGAGCACTAGCTTAAAAACAACGGCTTCGAAGTAGCTAGGCCTAGTGTAAGTTCTGGCGTTTAGGCGAACGAGGAGCAGCAGTTACAAGATCCGGACGAAGATCCTTAAAAAATCATCATGATTTAATTAAAGTCCATAGGAGGCTAAGCAGCTTAAGGCTCCTCTCCAAATGACAGAGTCCTCAAGGGAATATCAGTAGGAGGGAGAACAGCACTTTCTCATCTACAGGAACCTTGTCCGATAAAAGCTAGGTTATCTCAGTGAGTCTCTCACTGGTGCATTAGTAGCAGACCAGAAGGCAACGTCATGTAACTGCTTGACAGTCTGTGAACTGTCAACAACTGAACTGTCAACCACAACAGGTGCGTGAGGACATACAGCACTGGTGCATTAGTAGCAGACCAGAAGGCAACGTCATGTAACTGCTTGACAGTCTGTGAACTGTCAACAACTGAACTGTCAACCACAACAGGTGCGTGAGGACATACAGTGTTCACTCGAGACTGCTTTGACTGTCTATACTGAGCAGTCAAAACAACTCTAGAATGCGGAGGTTGACGCACCGCGTCAAAACAAAACAACTTAGACTGTTGTTGTACCTCGCGAACGTCAACGGAAGGTTCCGTGCGTTACTGAACGTCAACATGCGGCTGGCAGGGTACACTGGAACGCATGGGTGGCGGGACTCTCTTAGCTGGAGTGCGGCAGAAGGTCGCCTCAGCGTCCACAGGACGCACAACCGTGTTGGTTGTAGGCTAGAGGTTGGTGCAGTGTCAACCTTCTCCGCACGAAAGTCCCGCATCAATGACGTTAACTGAGACTGCATGGTCTGCAGCAAAGACCACTTAGGGTATACAGGAGCAGGTGCGGCAACAGACGGTGTGACTGCCTGATGCGGTACCGCTTTGCCTCTCTTAGGAGGTGAGCAGTCGTCGGAAGACTGCAGCGAGTCCGAACTGACCCAGTGGCTACAACTGGGCCGTTGGACTTGCGCGGAAGGGACCGACTTGCGCTTAATAAGCTGCGAGACCTTGGTCCATGGTTTCTTACGAGAAACCTCTTCCGCAGACGAGAAATAAATGGGCTCTCTCGTCTTTGTGTGGGTGGGGCGATCTTGGGTAGATACGCCCGAAACCACGGAGGGAAAACGTCTGTTCGTTGATCAAGGCCTGACGAACCCATAAGTCGTTCGACATTACTTCTCCCCTGGGCTTGGGAGCTTGCAAGAGGTCCCGGACTAGGTGAACGACAGGCACGAACAGACGAACCCTCGGACGCAACACTGTAACACTTTGCGCATATCACTTTATCACTTCGATTTTCTGTTTTGCACTTATTTCACTGAAATCGAAACTTTTACTGATTTCTACTGAAACACGCAATTCTACCCTTCATTAAAAGGTAGTAATTGCGAAATAAGTCGTATAATGCAGCTCATTAATACTAGCAAAAAAACAGAAAACATATATAAAGATAAAAAATTCAGTGGCTGGGAAAGAGACTAAACACTAGTTCAAATAAACTACGTTTACAATCTCTCACCGCACATAGCCTGGGGACAAGAATAAAACCCTAGAAACGTTTTACCTTCTTCCCCGTACAGCGACTAGGGAGGAGAGTAACACGAGAACAACGTTACCCGCTTGAACGGAACGTTTTCTCTCCTCTCTCTCCCTCCGTCTCTATCTCTCTCTCTCTTTCTCTCTTGATTTCGCACCTAAGAGAAGAGCCCAATTATATATCGTCAAAAAAAAAAAACATGTTATTTGACTAAAGGAAAAAACTGAAAGGTTTTCCAAATAAAAAGTTCCTTTAATTTAGAATTTAAAACATTTAAGCTAAGAAAGAATGAACGAAACGTCAGAATCGATTTACTCTTACTGCAAATTGAAACCGTGAAACACTCTCTCTCTATCGTAACGATAGAGCGCATGTTGAACGTCCTGAACGTCAACAACTGCGTAGTCTAAAAAACTAAACGTTAGTTCATCTTTGAAAACAGTACGAAGACTATCAAAGAAATTCTTTCATAAAACATTAAATTTAAAAAGTTTTAAATTCTTTAAAGGCTAAATACGATATAACGGGCTCCGTTGATTAACTTCGGTTCCAAGTTAGGACCGCCTACTATCAGGAAAGGTCGCATATAAACAAAACATAAAAATTTATTTTTATATGTTTATAATGATTGGAAAGTTAATCGAAGAGGCCTAATAAAGGCGGAGAGATATAAAATATATAGATCTATAACGTGTTAAGCAAAATTACTAAAAACCTAAACACACTTCCGTCTAAGGGAAGGATCGGCCATTTAAAAGTGAAAGAGAGTCCATACTCTCTTTGTCACCATAATTAAATCTATCCAAAACGAGTTCAAGTTTTGAGATGAAGATAAAACACCTGCATAGCGAAAGCTCAAAACTAGAATAGTGTACTTCACCAAATAGTTGTGAAAACAAATCCAGTTAGTAACAGCGTATTAGTAGGTCTTGCCGGTAGCCCGACAGAGAGAAAATTGGTTCTTTGTTTACTTGGAGTACTAAGTACCTGCTCGACAGATGGCGCTGTTGATGTACACCCCCACCTGCATAGCGATCGCTGGCGTATTTTGACCGTAGGTTTTTCTGTCGAGCAACAGAGTTGCAGCTTATATGATCACCGGCTAAGTTTAATATTGAAAAAACAAAAATAAAATAAATAGGTACCTGGTAAGGAAGTCGACTTGAACAATTACTCTGCCTTTTTAAGTACGTCTTCCTTACGGAGCCTCGCGATCCTCTTAGGATGCTGAGCGACCCCTAGGATCTGAAGTATCAAGGGTTGCAACCCATACCACAGGACCTCATCAAAACCTCTAATCTAGGCGCTTCTCAAGAAAAGAATTTGACCACCCGCCAAATCAACCAGGATGCGAAAGGCTTCTTAGCCTTCCGGACAACCCAAAAACAATAAAAAACATTTCAAGAGAAAGATTAAAAAGGTTATGGAATTAGGGGATTGTAGTGGTTGAGCCCTCACCCACTACTGCACTCGCTGCTACGAATGGTCCCAGAGTGTAGCAGTTCTCGTAAAGAGACTGGACATCCTTAAGATAAAAAGACGCGAACACTGACTTGCTTCTCCAATAGGTTGCGTCCATTATACTTCGCAGAGATCTATTTTGTTTAAAGGCCACTGAAGTTGCGACAGCTCTAACTTCATGTGTCCTTACCTTCAGCAAAGTTTGGTCTTCTTCACTCAGATGTGAATGAGCTTCTCGTATTAACAGTCTGATAAAATAGGATAAAGCATTCTTTGACATAGGCAAAGATGGTTTCTTAACTGAACACCATAAAGCTTCTGACTGTCCTCGTAAAGGTTTAGTTCGTCTTAAATAGAACTTAAGAGCTCTCACAGGGCATAAGACTCTTTCTAGTTCATTTCCAACCATATTTGATAGGCTTGGAATATCGAACGATTTCGGCCAAGGACGAGAAGGTAGCTCGTTTTTGGCTAGAAAACCAAGTTGTAGAGAACATGTAGCCGTTTCAGATGAAAATCCGATGTTCCTGCTGAAGGCGTGAATCTCACTGACTCTTTTAGCTGTGGCTAAGCAAACCAGGAAAAGAGTCTTTAAAGTGAGATCTTTAAAGGAGGCTGATTGTAGCGGCTCGAACCTTTCTGACATGAGGAATCTTAGTACCACGTCTAAATTCCAACCAGGTGTAGCCAAACGACGCTCCTTCGTGGTCTCAAAAGACTTAAGGAGGTCCTGTAGATCTTTATTGTTGGAAAGATCTAAGCCTCTGTGACGGAAGACTGATGCCAACATGCTTCTGTAACCCTTGATAGTGGGAGCTGAAAGAGATCGTTCTTTCCTCAGGTATAAAAGGAAGTCAGCTATTTGAGTTACAGAGGTACTGGTCGAGGATACCGATACTGACTTGCACCAGTTTCGGAAGACTTCCCACTTCGATTGGTAGACTCTAAGGGTGGATGTCCTCCTTGCTCTAGCAATCGCCCTGGCTGCCTCCTTCGAAAAGCCTCTAGCTCTCGAGAGTCTTTCGATAGTCTGAAGGCAGTCAGACGAAGAGCGTGGAGGCCTTGGTGTACAGTACCTTCTTTACGTGTGGCTGACGTAGAAGGTCCACCCTTAGAGGAAGCGTTCTGGGAACGTCCACTAGCCATCGAAGTACCTCGGTGAACCATTCTCTCGCGGGCCAGAGGGGAGCAACTAACGTCAACCTTGTCCCTTCGTGAGAGGCGAACTTCTGCAGTACCTTGTTGACAATCTTGAACGGGGGGAATGCATATAGGTCTAGATGTGACCAATCTAGGAGAAAGGCATCTATATGAACTGCTGCTGGGTCCGGGATTGGTGAGCAATATATTGGGAGCCTCTTGGTCATCGAGGTTGCGAAGAGATCTATGGTTGGCTGGCCCCATGTGGCCCAAAGTCTCTTGCACACATCCTTGTGTAGGGTCCATTCTGTTGGAATGATTTGTCCCTTTCGACTGAGGCAATCTGCCATGACATTCAAGCTGCCTTGGATGAACCTCGTTACTAGCGAAATGTTTAGACCTTTTGACCAGGTGAGGAGGTCCCTTGCGATCTCGTACAACGTCATAGAGTGGGTCCCTCCTTGCTTGGAGATGTACGCCAAAGCCGTGGTGTTGTCCGAGTTCACCTCCACCACTTTGCCTTGAAGGAGAGACTTGAAGCTTTTCAAGGCCAGATGAACTGCCAGTAGCTCCTTGCAGTTGATATGCATTGTCCTTTGACTCGAGTTCCAAGTTCCCGAGCATTCCCGACCGTCTAATGTCGCGCCCCAGCCTGTGTCCGATGCATCCGAGAAGAGAACGTGGTTGGGAGTCTGAACAGCCAGGGGCAGACCCTCTCTGAGGCTGATACTGTCCTTCCACCAAGTCAGGCAAGACTTCATCTTCTCGGAAATGGGGATCGAGACCGCTTCTAGCGTCTTGTCCTTTTTCCAGTAAACAGCTAGGTGATATTGAAGAAGACGGAGGTGTAGTCTTCCTAACAATACGAACTGTTCCAGGGATGATAGTGTCCCTATCAGACTCATCCACTGCCTGACTGAACACCGTTCCTTCTTCAGCATGTTCTGGATGCATAACTGGGCTTGGCTCGTTCTGGGGGCCGACGGAAAAGCCCGAAAAGCTAGACTGTGAATCTCCATCCCTAAATACACAATAGTTTGGGATGGGACCACTTGAGACTTTTCCATATTGACAAGGAGACCCAATTCCTTGGTCAGATCTAGAGTCCACTTTAGATCCTTCAGACAGCGACGACTGGAAGAAGCTCTTAGAAGCCAGTCGTCCAAATAGAGGGAGGCTCGGATGTCCGCTAAATGAAGGAATTTGGCTACATTCCTCATCAGCCTTGTAAACACAAGAGGAGCTGTGCTTAGGCCAAAGCACAGGGCTTGAAACTGGTAGACAACCTTTTCGTAAACAAATCTCAGAAAAGGTTGGGAGTCTGGGTGGATGGGGACGTGGAAGTATGCGTCCCTTAGGTCTAAAGAGACCATCCAGTCTTCCCTTCTGACCGCTGCTAGAACGGACTTTGTGGTCTCCATGGAGAACGTCTGCTTTGTGACAAAGACATTCAGCGCACTGACGTCTAGCACCGGCCTCCACCCTCCTGTCTTCTTTGCCACTAAGAAGAGACGGTTGTAGAAGCCCGGGGTTTGATGGTCCAGGACTTTGACTACCGCTCCCTTTTCTAGTAAGAGAGACACCTCCTGTTTCAATGCTCGTCTCTTGTCTTCCTCTCTGTACCTGGGAGAGAGATCGATGGGAGACGTTGCTAGAGGGGGTTTTCGTACAAACGGGATCTTGTACCCCTCTCTGAGCAACTTCACAGATTGTGCATCTGCGCCTCTCTTCTCCCAGGTCTGCCAGAAGTTCTTGAGTCTGGCTCCCACTGCTGTCTGAAGAAGCTGGCAGTCAGACTCTGCCTTTAAAGGACTTGGTTCCTTTCTTCTTTCCACGTCTCCCTTCGGCACGAGCACCTCCTCTGCTGGAGGCTCTGCCACGAAAGGGCGGAATAAATCGGGACGCTGGAGTATCCATCCTTGGTCTAGCTGACAAGGTAGGCAAAGGGGTGGCTTTGCGAGCAGAGGACGCAACCAGATCATGAGTGTCCTTCTGTATCAAAGAAGCAGCAATCTCCTTAATCAAGTCCTCTGGAAAGAGGCACTTAGAAAGAGGAGCAAACAGAAGTTCGGATCTTTGACAAGGTGTCACTCCAGCTGACAGGAAAGAGCAAAGGTTCTCACGCTTCTTGAGGACTCCGGATACGAACGATGCAGCAAGCTCATTAGACCCGTCACGTATGGCCTTGTCCATGCAGGACATGATGAGCAAGGAAGTTTCCTTCTCTGTCGGAGAGATCTTCCTGCTTAAAGCTCCCAGACACCAGTCTAAAAAGTTGAAGACCTCAAAGGCTCTAAATAACCCTTTCAAAAGGTGATCTAGGTCCGAAGATGACCAACATATTTTCGAGCGTCTCATGGCTAGCCTGCGGGGAGAGTCTACAAGACTTGAGAAGTCGCCCTGGGCAGAGGCAGGAACTCCCAAGCCGAGAACTTCTCCCGTGGCATACCAGACGCTCGATTTAGAAGAGAGTTTAGCAGAGGGAAACATAAAGGCTGTCTTCCCTAGACTCTTTTTGGACTGCATCCATTCTCCTATCACTCGTAAAGCTCTCTTGGACGAGCGAGCGAGGACGAGTCTAGTAAAGGCAGGCGAGGATGACGGCATACCTAATACAAACTCTGACGGAGGAGAGCGCGGAGCCACAGACACAAACTGGTCCGGAAACATCTCTTTGAACAGAGCTAGAACTTTTCTAAAGTTCAAAGAGGGTTGCGTGGACTTAGGCTCGTCAAGATCCGAATGTGGTTCATCAACGTGAGCGGCACCATCATCATCCGAAAGTCCATCATCCGAGTATTGAGGAGGAAGCGGCAATGGAGTAGGTAACGGCTGGTTAGCCGAGTCCGGTCGCACGGGTGCACGCGTGACTGAACCGGACGCAACGTCATGGAACTGTTGCCCAGTCTGTGAGCTGGCAACAACCATAGCAGCGCGGGGACGCACAGCGTCTACTCCAGACTGTCTAGCCTGATGCGGGTGAGCAGTGGCAACCACACTGGGTTGCGGAGGTTGACGCACCGCGTCAAAACAAAACAACTCTGACTGTTGTTGTGTCTCGCGAACGTCAACGGAAGGCTCCGTGCGTCGCTGAACGTCAACATGCGGCTGGCAGGGTACACTGGAACGCATGGGTGGCGGAACTCTCTCCACTGGAGTGGGCAAGAAGGTTGCCTCAGCGTCCACAGGACGCACAACCGAGTGTGTGGTTGGTTGTAGGCAAGAGGCTGGTGCAGCAGCAACCTTCTCCGCACGAAAGTCCTGCATCAGAGACGTTAATTGTGACTGCATGTTCTGCAGCAAAGACCACTTGGGGTCTGCAGGAGCAGGTGCGGCGACAGACGGTGTAACTGTCTGCGGCGGTACCGCTTTGCCTCTCTTAGGAGGTGAGCAGTCATCGGAAGACTGCAGCGAGTCCGAACTGACCCAGTGGCTACAACTGGGCCGTTGGACTTGCGCGGAAGGGACCGATTTGCGCTTAAGCGGTCGTGAGACCTTGGTCCATGGTTTCTTGCGAGAAACCTCTTCCGCAGACGAGGAATAAATGGGCTCTCTCGTCTTTGTGTGGGTGGGGCGATCTTGGGTAGATACGCCCGAAACCACGGAGGGAACGTCTGTTCGCTGATTAAAGCCTCTCGAACCCATTGGTCGTACGACATTGCTTCTCCCCTGGACTTGGGAGCTTGCAAGAGGTCCCGGACTAGGAGGACGACAGGCACGAACAGACGAACCCTCAAGCGCAACACTATCCACAACACTATCACTCACTTTATCACTTCCCACTGCACTTTTACACTTCAGCTCCTTGACGTCCGCCATGAGCTGGTTACGGTCACTAGCCAGGGACTCAACTCTCTCACCCAGAGCTTGGATGGCACGCATCATATCAGCCATCGAAGGTTCCTGAGTGCCAGAAGGGGGATTAGGAGCAACCACTACAGGGGAAGGAATAGGTTGTGGGGCATGAGGAGAGGAAAAATCAACAGAACGAGATGAACTTCTCCTGACTCTATCTCTCTCTAGCCTACGTGTATATTTTTGGAATTCGATAAAATCGAATTCCGAAAGCCCAACGCATTCCTCACATCGATCTTCCAATTGACAGGTTTTATCCCGACAATTGGAACAAACGGTGTGAGGATCGATAGAGGCCTTCGGAAGACGCCTTGAACAGTCCCTAGCATTACACTTCCTGAATTTTGGGACTTGAGAAGGGTCAGCCATTTTGAATTGGTCAAAGGGGAATTCAAAAACTATCCAAAGTCATCAACAAATAATCCGATATCAAAAAAAGAATGCAAGGATTTATTGAAGAGAAAGCCTGCACAGCGAAAGCTCAAAACTAGAAAAGTGTACTTCACCAAATAGTTGTGAAAACAAATCCAGTTAGCAACAGCGAATTAGTAGGTCTTGCCGGTAGCACGACAGAGAGAAAATTGAGTTCTTTGTTTACAATGAGTACTGGGTACTTGGACGACAGATGGCGCTGTTGAAGTACACCCCCTACCTGCATAGCGATCGCTGGCGGATTTTTTCCGTAGAGTTTTCTGTCGAGCAGCAGAGCTACAGCTATTATAATCACCGGCTAAGTTAAATATTGAAAAATATATTTTGAAAGTAATTTGTATTTTTTCTGGTTTTTAAAATAAGGAATGTTTTCAGCGGAGCTGCAACAGCCATTGAATTCGTTATGGGGTAGTTAATGACAGGCAGGCTGGAACAACTGGAGAGCAGCCTCAGGAGTTCTTTGTGACAAAAGAATACCACTGAGGTTAAAAGGAAAATTTCATAGGACAGTGGTGAGAACAGCAATGCTGTATGGAACGGAAACAGCAAGCATGAGGAAGACAGAGGAGAAGAAGATGGATGTGGCGGAAATGAGAATGCTCAGGTGGATGTCTGGGGTGACAAGAGAGGATCGGATAAGAAATGACTACATAAGGGGGTCGACAAAGGTGGTGGAAATATCAAAGAAAGTGCAGGAAGGGAGGCTGACATGGTATGGACACCTGATGAGGAGAGATGAGGACCACGTTGGGAGACATACTATGGAGATGGAGGTTCAGGG
This sequence comes from Palaemon carinicauda, assembly GCF_036898095.1. Lineage (NCBI taxonomy): Eukaryota > Metazoa > Arthropoda > Malacostraca > Decapoda > Palaemonidae > Palaemon > Palaemon carinicauda. Next base: position 11,137,619 of record NC_090768.1, read on the forward strand.
AAAAAGAAGAAGAGGGAGACCAAGAAAGAGATGGAGGGACTGTGTGAGAGGAGACTTGCAGGAGAAGGGGATTGATGAGGCAGAAGCGCAGAATAGAAAAAGATGGAAACGGCTCATCCGCAACGGCGACCCCATATAAAAATGGGAACCAGCTGGGAAGAAGAAGAATGACAGGTGATGAGGACAGGTGAGTACCCCTGCCCATTTTCCTATTGAAGACCCTTCACTTTTGACTTTCAGCTTGGGACTGAAGGGTGTTTGAGGTGGGAAGTTTACCTTTAAAGAACTCAGGTTTGTATAGCTATGAAAAATACAAATTATTTCTAAAATTTGCTATTTATTCCTACATGTATCCTTTACAAATCTTTCATCCTATAAAACATTGAATCCCCCTCTCTGGTTATGGCTCATTTTGTCCTTGCCTACACATGCATTGAATAGTCTGGCCTATTCTTTACATATTCTCTTCTGTCCTCGTACACCTGACAACACAGATTGAACAATTCTTCTTCACCCAAGGGGTTACTGCACTGTAACTGTTCAGTGGCCACTTTCCTCTTGGTAAGGGTAGAAGGGACTCTTTAGCTATGGTAAGCAGCTCTTCTGGGAGGACACTCCAAAATCAAACCATTGTTCTCTAGTCTTGGGTAGTGCAATAGCCTCTGCACCATGGTCTTCCACTGTCTTGGGTTAAGAGTTCTCTTGCTTGAGGGTACAATCAGGCACACTATTCTATCTTATTTCTCTTCCTCTTGTTTTGTTACTTTTTATAATTTTGTATAGGAGATATTTATTTTAATGTTATTAATCTTAAAATATTTTATTTTTCCTTGTTTCCTTTCCTCACTGGGCTATTTCCCTATTGGACGCCATTCTGCTTTTCCAACTAGGGTTGTAGCTTAGCAATTAATAATGATAATAATAATAATAATAATAATAATAATAATATTCCTACCACATTCTTCTCTGTCCTCATACACTTGACAACACTGAGATTACCAAACACTAACTACTGCAATGGAATTGTTCAGTAACTACTTTCCTATTGGTAAGGGTAGAAGATACTCTTTAGCTATGGTTAGCAGCTCTTCTAGGAGGACACTCCAAAATCACACCTTTGTTCTCTAGTCTTGGGTAGTGTTATACCCTCTGTACCATGGTCTTCCACTGTCTTGGATTAGAGTTCTCTTGCTTGGGGGTACACAAGGGCATGCTGTTGTATCCTATTTCTCTTCCTCTTGTTTTTTGAAGTTTTTATTGTTTATATGTGAAGGATCTAATTTAATGTTGTTACTGTCCTTGAAATATGTTTCTTCTTATCTTGTAGTTTATTTATTTCCTTGTTTCTTTTCCTTACTTGGTTATTTTTCCCCTTTGGAGCTCTTGGGCTAATAGCATTTTGCTTTTCCCCCTAGGGTTATAGCCTAGCTTGTAATAATCGTAATAGTACTAGTAGACCAACTTATTGGTGGGAGAAAGTCCTCCTAGAACTGAACTGGTTGGTTCCTTTTCTTCTTGGAAAAGGATTCACCCTAGTCCTGTATGGGAGGCAGGTAAATGACTCCAGTGACTCTCTATCTGCTCATTATAAGGATGAGTAGGCTGATATGGCCTGGCTTGTACAGTAAAGTATTTGGTTAATGAAGGAATTCCTCTCCCCCAAAAGGGAAATGCAGGCTAGAATAAAATATCTGGGGTATGATCACTATTAGGTTTGGTATCCTTTCCATGATCTTTCCCCTCACTGAGGGAGCATTGGGAGAGCTAATTATTACAGATATTTTGCAATTGAATTGATCACAATTGTACAAAGGGGCAGATCCTATTGTTCTCATCAATGAAAGTTTGGTTGACATAATTGATATGCATATCCCTTTTGGTGTGCTAAAATACTGAGGGAAGGACAAACCCTTGTTCAATGATGATTGTAGATTCACTTACCTGAAGAAATACGTTATATTTTTTGGAAGAGTATCAGATTAGCTTTGGCTTGGAATAGTTAGACAATTTGACCACAATAGAACCCCTTCCTGGTACAACTCAGGAGCATAAGTGATGCGCTATCTTAAAACCTGCCCTCTTTTCTGTAGACTTAACAGTTCATCCTCTACTTAACCCAGACGGCTCTGTCACTCACTGTCAAAAGGAAAAGGCATCCCTTTTGGCTGATGTTTTTGACAATAAGCACAGTAATGACAAACTTGGTCTTCCTCATTCCTGTTTTCATGAGGCTAGACTAACTAGTTTAGATTTGTGGCCCCGTGAAATGAAAATACTCTTACTAAACCTTGATGCTTATGGAAGTGTACACTCAAATTGTATTTTTCCTTTGATTTTTATAAACAGCTGATTTCTTAGCTCCTAGGTTGTTTGTTATTTTTTGCAAGTTAGCAAGTAGAGGTTCTTTTTACACTAGGTAATGATATTCCATTGAAAAAATGAGTTTCTGGTAGTTCTAGCCCTCCGGATTACTGCCTAATTCTCATATCTCACATAACTAAAGTTGTTGAACATCTTTTGGCAAAACATCTAAATAGGTATGGTAAACATAATCATCTTTTCCATAATTTGCAGTTTGGCTTTCGCAAATGCCAGAAAGCATGCGATGCCCTTCTAACAATATGTTATTTTGATAATAAAATGTTATTTTCATTAGTAAAATAAATTTTTGAATATACTTACCCGATGATCATGTAGCTGTCAACTCCGTTGCCCGACAGAAATCTACGGTCGGGATACGCCAGCGATCGCTATACAGGTGGGGGTGTACTCACCAGCGCCATCTGTGGTCAGGTACTCAAGTACTTCTTGTCAACAAGACCTCAATTTTCTCCTCGGTCCACTGGTTCTCTATGGGGAGGAAGGGCGGGTCCTTTAAATCATGATCATCGGGTAAGTATATTCAAAAATTTATTTTACTAATGAAAATAACATTTTTCAATATTAATCTTACCCGATGATCATGTAGCTGATTCACACCCAGGGTGGTGGGTGGAGACCAGTATACATGTTAACAAAGAAGCTAAGTATCCCGTATTTCATTTTTATTAGTTATTCAAAATAACAAAATAAAATAAATAAGTACCTGGTAAGGAAGTCGACTTGAACAATTACTCTGCCTTTAATAAGTACGTCTTCCTTACTGAGCGTAGCGGTCCTCTTAGGATGCTGAACGACTCTTAGGTGCTGAAGTATAAAGGGCTGCAACCCATACTAAAGGACCTCATCACAACCTCTAACCTAGGCGCTTCTCAAGAAAGAATTGACCACCCGCCAAATCAACCAGGATGCGGAAGGCTTCTTGGCCGACCGTACAACCCAAAAACAACAATAAAAGTAATCAAGAGAAAGGTTAAAAAGGTTATGGGATTATGGGAATGTAGTGGCTGAGCCCTCACCTACTACTGCACTCGCTGCTACGAATGGTCCCAGGGTGTAGCAGTTCTCGTAAAGAGACTGGACATCTTTGAGATAGAATGATGCGAACACTGACTTGCTTCTCCAATAGGTTGCATCCATAACACTCTGCAGAGAACGGTTCTGTTTGAAGGCCACTGAAGTAGCCACAGCTCTCACTTCATGTGTCCTTACCTTCAGCAAAGCAAGGTCTTCTTCCTTCATATGAGAATGAGCTTCTCTAATCAGAAGCCTGATGTAGTAAGAAACTGCGTTCTTAGACATTGGTAGCGAAGGCTTCTTAATAGCACACCATAAGGCTTCTGATTGTCCTCGTAAGGGTTTTGACCTTTTCAGATAGTACCTAAGAGCTCTGACTGGGCAAAGTACTCTCTCCAGCTCGTTACCCACCAAGTTGGATAGGCTAGGGATCTCGAACGATTTAGGCCAAGGACGTGAAGGAAGCTCGTTTTTAGCCAAAAAACCGAGCTGCAAGGAACATGTAGCCGTTTCCGATGTGAAACCTATGTTCCTGCTGAAGGCGTGGATCTCACTTACTCTTTTAGCTGTTGCTAGACATACGAGGAAAAGAGTTTTTAATGTGAGGTCCTTGAAAGAGGCTGATTGGAGCGGTTCAAATCTAGATGACATCAGGAACCTTAGGACCACGTCTAGATTCCAGCCTGGAGTGGACAACCGACGTTCCTTAGAGGTCTCAAAAGACCTAAGGATGTCCTGTAGATCTTTGTTGGAGGAAAGATCCAAGCCTCTGTGGCGGAAAACCGCTGCCAACATACTTCTGTAACCCTTGATCGTAGGAGCTGATAGGGATCTAACGTTCCTTAGATGTAACAGGAAGTCAGCAATCTGGGTTACAGTGGTACTGGTTGAGGAAACTGCATTGGCCTTGCACCAGCTTCGGAAGACTTCCCATTTAGATTGATAGACTCTGAGAGTGGATGTCCTCCTTGCTCTGGCAATCGCTCTGGCTGCCTCCTTCGAAAAGCCTCTAGCTCTTGAGAGTCTTTCGATAGTCTGAAGGCAGTCAGACGAAGAGCGTGGAGGCTTGGGTGTACCTTCTTTACGTGAGGTTGACGCAGAAGGTCCACTCTTAGAGGGAGAGTCCTGGGAACGTCGACCAGCCATTGCAGTACCTCTGTGAACCATTCTCTCGCGGGCCAGAGGGGAGCAACCAACGTCAGCCGTGTCCCTTTGTGAGAGGCGAATTTCTGAAGTACCCTGTTGACAATCTTGAACGGCGGGAATGCATACAGGTCGAGATGGGACCAATCCAGCAGAAAGGCATCCACGTGAACTGCTGCCGGGTCTGGAATCGGAGAACAATACAATGGGAGCCTCTTGGTTATCGAGGTAGCGAACAGATCTATGGTTGGCTGACCCCACAGGGACCAAAGTCTGCTGCAAACATTCTTGTGAAGGGTCCACTCTGTGGGGATGACCTGACCCTTCCGGCTGAGGCGATCTGCCATGACATTCATATCGCCCTGAATGAACCTCGTTACCAGCGTGAGCCTTCGATCTTTTGACCAAATGAGGAGGTCCCTTGCGATCTCGAACAACTTCCTCGAATGCGTCCCCCCCTGCTTGGAGATGTAAGCCAAGGCTGTGGTGTTGTCGGAGTTCACCTCCACCACCTTGTTTAGCTGGAGGGACTTGAAGTTCATTAAGGCCAGATGAACCGCCAACAACTCCTTGCAATTGATATGAAGTGTCCTTTGCTCCTGATTCCATGTTCCCGAGCATTCCTGTCCGTCCAATGTCGCACCCCAGCCCGAGTCTGATGCGTCCGAGAAGAGACGGTGGTCGGGGGTCTGAACAGCCAACGAAAGACCTTCCTTGAGAAGAATGCTGTTCTTCCACCACGTTAGAGTAGACCTCATCTCTTCGGAAACAGGAATTGAGACCGTCTCTAGCGTCATGTCCTTGATCCAGTGAGCAGCCAGATGATACTGAAGGGGGCGGAGGTGGAGTCTCCCTAACTCGATGAACAGGGCCAGCGATGAAAGTGTCCCTGTTAGACTCATCCACTGCCTTACTGAGCATCGGTTCCTTCTCAGCATGCTCAGGATGCACTCTAGGGCTTGGTTGATCCTTGGGGCCGACGGAAAAGCCCGAAAAGCTCGACTCTGAATCTCCATACCCAGGTAAACAATGGTCTGGGATGGGACGAGCTGGGACTTCTCTAAATTGACCAGGAGGCCCAGTTCCTTGGTCAGATCTATAGTCCATCTGAGATTCTCCAGACAGCGACGACTTGTGGGAGCTCTTAAAAGCCAGTCGTCTAAATAGAGGGAGGCTCTGATGTCTGCCAAGTGAAGGAATTTCGCAATATTCCTCATCAGTCGCGTAAACACAAGAGGTGCCGTGCTTAGGCCAAAGCACAGGGCTTGGAACTGGTACACAACCTTTCCAAAGACGAATCTCAGGAAAGGTTGGGAGTCTGGATGGATGGGGACGTGAAAGTATGCGTCTTTCAGGTCTAACGAGACCATCCAGTCCTCCTGCCTGACCGCTGCCAGGACCGACTTCGTCGTCTCCATCGTGAACGTCTGCTTGGTGACATAAGCATTGAGCGCACTGACGTCCAGCACCGGTCTCCAACCTCCTGTCTTCTTGGCTACCAGGAAGAGACGGTTGTAAAAGCCCGGGGATTGATGGTCCCGGACTATGACCACTGCCTCCTTTTGTAGCAAGAGCGACACCTCTTGTTGCAACGCTAGCCTCTTGTCCTTCTCCTTGTAGTTGGGAGAGAGGTTGATGGGAGATGTAGCTAGAGGGGGATTGCGGCAGAACGGAATTCTGTATCCCTCCCTCAGCCACTTCACAGACTGAGCGTCTGCACCTCTGCTCTCCCAAGCTTGCCAGAAGGTCTTGAGTCTGGCTCCTACAGCTGTCTGGAGAGGAAGGCAGTCAAAACTTGCCTCTTGTGGACTTGGAACCCTTCTTGGACTTGCCACGGTGACTGTCTGCACGGGTACCTCCTCTGCTGGAGGTTCTGCCACGAAAGGGAGGGATGAACCTGGAAGCAGGTGTATCAACTGCTAAGGGGCGGTAGGGTTTAGGCACGGAAGGTAAGGTCTTAGCCTTACGTGCAGAAGAAGCCATGAGGTCATGCGTATCCTTCTGGAGAAGAGAGGCAGCCATCCCCTTAATTAACTCCTCCGGAAACAGACACTTGGAAAGAGGAGCAAACAGCAACTCTGACCTCTGGCAAGGGGTGATACCAGCAGATAAGAAGGAGCACAGATGTTCCCTTTTCTTGAGGACCCCTGATACATAAGAAGCCGCAAGCTCGCCAGACCCATCCCGTATTGCCTTGTCCATGCTGGACATGATCAGCATGGCTGAGTCCTTGTCAGAAGGGGCAGTCTTCCTGCTTAAGGCTCCCAGACACCAATCGAGGAAGTTGAATATCTCGAAGGCACGAAAGACTCCCTTTAACATGTGATCAAGATCTGAAAAGGACCAGCAGATCTTCGAACGTCTCATAGCCAACCTGCGGGGAGAGTCAACCAGACTTGAGAAGTCGGCCTGGGCAGAGGCAGGAACCCCCAAGCCAGGTTCCTCTCCCGTGGCATACCAGACGCTCGACTTAGAAGCCAGCTTGGGAGGAAGAAACACGAAAGAGGTCCTTCCCAGTTGCTTCTTGGACTGCAACCAATCCCCCATAACCCTCAAAGCTCTCCTTGATGATCTGGCGAGAACAAGCTTGGTGAAGGCAGGCGCAGTAGACTGCATGCCCAGAGCAAACTCGGAGGGAGGAGAACGAGGGGTTGCAGACACAAAGTGTTCAGGGTACAACTCTCTGAACAAAGCAAGGACTTTGCGAAAGTCTAAGGAGGGTGGCGAAGACTTGTGTCCTTCAACATCAGAGTGAGGATCATCTAGATGAGCAGCTTCATCCTCAGAAACCTCCTCACCCGACAGATGAGTTGTAAGAGGCAAAGGCAGAGCAGCAAGCTGAACGGCTGAATCCTGCAGAACGGGTGCATGCGTACCTGCGGATCCATCATCATGCCTCTGCTGGACAGACTGTGAGCTGGCAACAACAAAAGCAGAGGGCCGGTGTGAGGGAGGGTCTGCGGTGGGCTGAGGAGCATGCGGTGTGGTATGCAGAGCATGCTGTAAGGCATGCGGCTCATGCTGCATGGCATGCGGCTCATGCTGCATGGGATGCGGCTCATGCTGCATGGTATGCGGCTCATGCTGCATGGTATGCGGCTCATGCTGCATGGGATGAGGCTCATGCTGCATGGTATGAGGCTCATGCTGCATGGAATGCGGCTCATGCTGCATGGTATGCGGAGCATGCTGTAAGGTCTGCAGAGCATGCTGCATGGGCTGAGGAGAATGCCGCATAGTGCTGGAACCCGGCAACTCCCGATGCGGCAGCTCACGCATGTAAGCAGAAGGCGCAGCACGAACATGCGTCTGGCAGTGAGGACTGCGCAACGGTGGAGGAGCTCTCACAGGAGGAGGGGTGTTAACCTTCTCTGCCTGATACTCCTGCATAAAAGCCGCAAGCTGAGACTGCATAGTCTGCAGCATGGACCACTTAGGGTCTACTGTGGTTGGAGCAGAGGCCTGTTGAGGGACCACTCTACCTCTCTTGGGAGGTGTGCAGTCATCAGATGACTGCGGCGAGTCCGAACTGACCCAGTGGCTACACCTGGGCCGTTGGACTAGCTCGGAAGGGACCTTACGTTTGAGCGGTCGTGAGACCTTTGTCCACCGTTTCCTCCTGGAAACCTCTTCCACAGACGAGGAATGTAAGGGCTCATTCGTCTGGGAGTGGAAGGGACGATCCTTAGCAGATACGTCCGCAACCACTGAGGATACATCTGTGCGCCGATCAAGGCCTGCCGAACCCTTTGGTCCTTCGACATTGCTTCTCCCCTGGGCTTGGGAGCTTGCAAGAGGTCCCGGACTGGGAGGACGACTGGCACGCACAGATGTATCCTCATGCGCAACACTGACACTGACACTATGCCCAGCACTAGCACTAACACTTCCCACTGCACTCTTCGCTTTCAGCTCTCTGACATCAGCCAAGAGCTGATTGCGGTCACTAACCAACGACTCCACCTTATCACCGAGAGCCTGAATGGCACGCAACATATCAGCCATTGCAGGCTGAGCACTCGTAGCAGGTTCGGGGGTCACCACCACAGGGGAAGGAAAAGGTTGAGGGGCATGGGGAGAGGAAATATCCAAAGAGCGAGAAGAACTCCTCCTATCTCTCTCCTTCTCTAACCTACGAGTATATCTGAGGAATTCATTAAAATCGAATTCCGAAAGCCCAGCACATTCCCCACATCGATCTTCCAATTGACAGGATTTTCCCCTACAATTGGAACATACGGTGTGAGGATCAACAGAGGCCTTCGGAAGACGCCTATTACAAGTCCTAACACTACATCGCCTGTATTTGGGAACTTGGGAATGGTCAGACATCTTGAATTTTTAGAAGTAGTCAAAGGGGGAATTCCAAAGTAAAGCAAAGATCGTTAACCAATGAATCAAATTAATACCAAAAGCTTGCTAGGCTAAGGCTAAAGCTTCCTGTACAGCGAAGGCTAAATTTCAGAGCAAATACTTCACCAAATCGTGAACAAAAGACTCCAAAATCAACAGCGTATCCATGTAGGTCTTGCCGGTGGCACGACAGAGGAAAAATTGAGGTCTTGTTGACAAGAAGTACTTGAGTACCTGACCACAGATGGCGCTGGTGAGTACACCCCCACCTGTATAGCGATCGCTGGCGTATCCCGACCGTAGATTTCTGTCGGGCAACGGAGTTGACAGCTACATGATCATCGGGTAAGATTAATATTGAAAAATAAATTTTTGAATATACTTACCCGGTGATTATAATAGCTGCAGCTCTGCTGCTCGACAGAAAACTCTACGGAAAAAATCCGCCAGCGATCGCTATGCAGGTAGGGGGTGTACTTCAACAGCGCCATCTGTCGTCCAAGTACCCAGTACTCATTGTAAACAAAAAACTCAATTTTCTCCTCGGTCCACTGCGTCTCTATTGGGGAGGAAGGGAGGGTCCTTTAATTTATAATCACCGGGTAAGTATATTCAAAAATTTATTTTATTATCAAAATAACATTTTTCAATATTTAACTTAGCCGGTGATTATAATAGCTGATTCACACCCAGGGGGGTGGGTAGAGACCAGCAATAAATGTTTACATTATTATGAGCTAAGGATTTTTTATTTCATTTTAGAAGTTATCAAAATAACAAAAATAAAATAAATAGGTACCTGGTAAGGAAGTCGACTTGAACAATTACTCTGCCTTTTTAAGTACGTCTTCCTTACGGAGCCTCGCGATCCTCTTAGGATGCTGAGCGACCCCTAGGATCTGAAGTATCAAGGGTTGCAACCCATACCACAGGACCTCATCAAAACCTCTAATCTAGGCGCTTCTCAAGAAAAGAATTTGACCACCCGCCAAATCAACCAGGATGCGAAAGGCTTCTTAGCCTTCCGGACAACCCAAAAACAACAATAAAAAACATTTCAAGAGAAAGATTAAAAAGGTTATGGAATTAGGGGATTGTAGTGGTTGAGCCCTCACCCACTACTGCACTCGCTGCTACGAATGGTCCCAGAGTGTAGCAGTTCTCGTAAAGAGACTGGACATCCTTAAGATAAAAAGACGCGAACACTGACTTGCTTCTCCAATAGGTTGCGTCCATTATACTTCGCAGAGATCTATTTTGTTTAAAGGCCACTGAAGTTGCGACAGCTCTAACTTCATGTGTCCTTACCTTCAGCAAAGCTTGGTCTTCTTCACTCAGATGTGAATGAGCTTCTCGTATTAACAGTCTGATAAAATAGGATAAAGCATTCTTTGACATAGGCAAAGATGGTTTCTTAACTGAACACCATAAAGCTTCTGACTGTCCTCGTAAAGGTTTAGTTCGTCTTAAATAGAACTTAAGAGCTCTCACAGGGCATAAGACTCTTTCTAGTTCATTTCCAACCATATTTGATAGGCTTGGAATATCGAACGATTTCGGCCAAGGACGAGAAGGTAGCTCGTTTTTGGCTAGAAAACCAAGTTGTAGAGAACATGTAGCCGTTTCAGATGAAAATCCGATGTTCCTGTTGAAGGCGTGAATCTCACTGACTCTTTTAGCTGTGGCTAAGCAAACCAGGAAAAGAGTCTTTAAAGTGAGATCTTTAAAGGAGGCTGATTGTAGCGGCTCGAACCTTTCTGACATGAGGAATCTTAGTACCACGTCTAAATTCCAACCAGGTGTAGCCAAACGACGCTCCTTCGTGGTCTCAAAAGACTTAAGGAGGTCCTGTAGATCATTGTTGTTGGAAAGATCTAAGCCTCTGTGATGGAAGACTGATGCCAACATGCTTCTGTAACCCTTGATAGCGGGAGCTGAAAGAGATCGTTCTTTCCTCAGGTATAAAAGGAAGTCAGCTATTTGAGTTACAGAGGTACTGGTCGAAGATACCGATACTGACTTGCACCAGTTTCGGAAGACTTCCCACTTCGATTGGTAGACTCTAAGGGTGGATGTCCTCCTTGCTCTAGCAATCGCCCTGGCTGCCTCCTTCGAAAAGCCTCTAGCTCTCGAGAGTCTTTCGATAGTCTGAAGGCAGTCAGACGAAGAGCGTGGAGGCCTTGGTGTACCTTCTTTACGTGTGGCTGACGTAGAAGGTCCACCCTTAGAGGAAGCGTTCTGGGAACGTCCACTAGCCATCGAAGTACCTCGGTGAACCATTCTCTCGCGGGCCAGAGGGGAGCAACTAACGTCAACCTTGTCCCTTCGTGAGAGGCGAACTTCTGCAGTACCTTGTTGACAATCTTGAACGGGGGGAATGCATATAGGTCTAGATGTGACCAATCTAGGAGAAAGGCATCTATATGAACTGCTGCTGGGTCCGGGATTGGTGAGCAATATATTGGGAGCCTCTTGGTCATCGAGGTTGCGAAGATATCTATGGTTGGCTGGCCCCATGTGGCCCAAAGTCTCTTGCACACATCCTTGTGTAGGGTCCATTCTGTTGGAATGATTTGTCCCTTTCGACTGAGGCAATCTGCCATGACATTCAAGCTGCCTTGGATGAACCTCGTTACTAGCGAAATGTTTAGACCTTTTGCCCAGGTGAGGAGGTCCCTTGCGATCTCGTACAACGTCATAGAGTGGGTCCCTCCTTGCTTGGAGATGTACGCCAAAGCCGTGGTGTTGTCCGAGTTCACCTCCACCACTTTGCCATGAAGGAGAGACTTGAAGCTTTTCAAGGCCAGATGAACTGCCAGTAGCTCCTTGCAGTTGATATGCATTGTCCTTTGACTCGAGTTCCAAGTTCCCGAGCATTCCCGACCGTCTAATGTCGCGCCCCAGCCTGTGTCCGATGCATCCGAGAAGAGAACGTGGTTGGGAGTCTGAACAGCCAGGGGCAGACCCTCTCTGAGGCTGATACTGTCCTTCCACCAAGTCAGGCAAGACTTCATCTTCTCGGAAATGGGGATCGAGACCGCTTCTAGCGTCTTGTCCTTTTTCCAGTAAACAGCTAGGTGATATTGAAGAGGACGGAGGTGTAGTCTTCCTAACGATACGAACTGTTCCAGGGATGATAGTGTCCCTATCAGACTCATCCACTGCCTGACTGAACACCGTTCCTTCTTCAGCATGTTCTGGATGCATAACTGGGCTTGGCTCGTTCTGGGGGCCGACGGAAAAGCCCGAAAAGCTAGACTGTGAATCTCCATCCCTAAATACACAATAGTTTGGGATGGGACCACTTGAGACTTTTCCATATTGACAAGGAGACCCAATTCCTTGGTCAGATCTAGAGTCCACTTTAGATCCTTCAGACAGCGACGACTGGAAGAAGCTCTTAGAAGCCAGTCGTCCAAATAGAGGGAGGCTCGGATGTCTGCTAAATGAAGGAATTTGGCTACATTCCTCATCAGCCTTGTAAACACAAGAGGAGCTGTGCTTAGGCCAAAGCACAGGGCTTGAAACTGGTAGACAACCTTTTCGTAAACAAATCTCAGAAAAGGTTGGGAGTCTGGGTGGATGGGGACGTGGAAGTATGCGTCCCTTAGGTCTAAAGAGACCATCCAGTCTTCCCTTCTGACCGCTGCTAGAACGGACTTTGTGGTCTCCATGGAGAACGTCTGCTTTGTGACAAAGACATTCAGCGCACTGACGTCTAGCACCGGCCTCCACCCTCCTGTCTTCTTTGCCACTAAGAAGAGACGGTTGTAGAAGAGCGGGGTTTGATGGTCCAGGACTTTGACTACCGCTCCCTTTTCTAGTAAGAGAGACACCTCCTGTTTCAATGCTCGTCTCTTGTCTTCCTCTCTGTACCTGGGAGAGAGATCGATGGGAGACGTTGCTAGAGGGGGTTTTCGTACAAACGGGATCTTGTACCCCTCTCTGAGCAACTTCACAGATTGTGCATCTGCGCCTCTCTTCTCCCAGGTCTGCCAGAAGTTCTTGAGTCTGGCTCCCACTGCTGTCTGAAGAAGCTGGCAGTCAGACTCTGCCTTTAAAGGACTTGGTTCCTTTCTTCTTTCCACGTCTCCCTTCGGCACGAGCACCTCCTCTGCTGGAGGCTCTGCCACGAAAGGGCGGAATAAATCGGGACGCTGGAGTATCCATCCTTGGTCTAGCTGACAAGGTAGGCAAAGGGGTGGCTTTGCGAGCAGAGGACGCAACCAGATCATGAGTGTCCTTCTGTATCAAAGAAGCAGCAATCTCCTTAATCAAGTCCTCTGGAAAGAGGCACTTAGAAAGAGGAGCAAACAGAAGTTCGGATCTTTGACAAGGTGTCACTCCAGCTGACAGGAAAGAGCAAAGGTTCTCACGCTTCTTGAGGACTCCGGATACGAACGATGCAGCAAGCTCATTAGACCCGTCACGTATGGCCTTGTCCATGCAGGACATGATGAGCAAGGAAGTTTCCTTCTCTGTCGGAGAGATCTTCCTGCTTAAAGCTCCCAGACACCAGTCTAAAAAGTTGAAGACCTCAAAGGCTCTAAATAACCCTTTCAAAAGGTGATCTAGGTCCGAAGATGACCAACATATTTTCGAGCGTCTCATGGCTAGCCTGCGGGGAGAGTCTACAAGACTTGAGAAGTCGCCCTGGGCAGAGGCAGGAACTCCCAAGCCGAGAACTTCTCCCGTGGCATACCAGACGCTCGATTTAGAAGAGAGTTTAGCAGGGGGAAACATAAAGGCTGTCTTCCCTAGACTCTTTTTGGACTGCATCCATTCTCCTATCACTCGTAAAGCTCTCTTGGACGAGCGAGCGAGGACGAGTCTAGTAAAAGCAGGCGAGGATGACGGCATACCTAATACAAACTCTGACGGAGGAGAGCGCGGAGCCACAGACACAAACTGGTCCGGAAACATCTCTTTGAACAGAGCTAGAACTTTTCTAAAGTCCAAAGAGGGTTGCGTGGACTTAGGCTCGTCAAGATCCGAATGTGGTTCATCAACGTGAGCGGCACCATCATCATCCGAAAGTCCATCATCCGAGTATTGAGGAGGAAGCGGCAATGGAGTAGGTAACGGCTGGTTAGCCGAGTCCGGTCGCACGGGTGCACGCGTGACTGAACCGGACGCAACGTCATGGAACTGTTGCCCAGTCTGTGAGCTGGCAACAACCATAGCAGCGCGGGGACGCACAGCGTCTACTCCAGACTGTCTAGCCTGATGCGGGTGAGCAGTGGCAACCACACTGGGTTGCGGAGGTTGACGCACCGCGTCAAAACAAAACAACTCTGACTGTTGTTGTGTCTCGCGAACGTCAACGGAAGGCTCCGTGCGTCGCTGAACGTCAACATGCGGCTGGCAGGGTACACTGGAACGCATGGGTGGCGGAACTCTCTCAACTGGAGTGCGCAAGAAGGTTGCCTCAGCGTCCACAGGACGCACAACCGAGTGTGTGGTTGGTTGTAGGCAAGAGGCTGGTGCAGCAGCAACCTTCTCCGCACGAAAGTCCTGCATCAGAGACGTTAATTGTGACTGCATGTTCTGCAGCAAAGACCACTTGGGGTCTGCAGGAGCAGGTGCGGCGACAGACGGTGTAACTGTCTGCGGCGGTACCGCTTTGCCTCTCTTAGGAGGTGAGCAGTCATCGGAAGACTGCAGCGAGTCCGAACTGACCCAGTGGCTACAACTGGGCCGTTGGACTTGCGCGGAAGGGACCGATTTGCGCTTAAGCGGTCGTGAGACCTTGGTCCATGGTTTCTTGCGAGAAACCTCTTCCGCAGACAAGGAATAAATGGGCTCTCTCGTCTTTGTGTGGGTGGGGCGATCTTGGGTAGATACGCCCGAAACCACGGAGGGAACGTCTGTTCGCTGATTAAAGCCTCTCGAACCCATTGGTCGTACGACATTGCTTCTCCCCTGGACTTGGGAGCTTGCAAGAGGTCCCGGACTAGGAGGACGACAGGCACGAACAGACGAACCCTCAAGCGCAACACTATCCACAACACTATCACTCACTTTATCACTTCCCACTGCACTTTTACACTTCAGCTCCTTGACGTCCGCCATGAGCTGGTTACGGTCACTAGCCAGGGACTCAACTCTCTCACCCAGAGCTTGGATGGCACGCATCATATCAGCCATCGAAGGTTCCTGAGTGCCAGAAGGGGGATTAGGAGCAACCACTACAGGGGAAGGAATAGGTTGTGGGGCATGAGGAGAGGAAAAATCAACAGAACGAGATGAACTTCTCCTGACTCTATCTCTCTCTAGCCTACGTGTATATTTTTGGAATTCGATAAAATCGAATTCCGAAAGCCCAACGCATTCCTCACATCGATCTTCCAATTGACAGGTTTTATCCCGACAATTGGAACAAACGGTGTGAGGATCGATAGAGGCCTTCGGAAGACGCCTTGAACAGTCCCTAGCATTACACTTCCTGAATTTTGGGACTTGAGAAGGGTCAGCCATTTTGAATTGGTCAAAGGGGAATTCAAAAACTATCCAAAGTCATCAACAAATAATCCGATATCAAAAAAAGAATGCAAGGATTTATTGAAGAGAAAGCCTGCACAGCGAAAGCTCAAAACTAGAAAAGTGTACTTCACCAAATAGTTGTGAAAACAAATCCAGTTAGCAACAGCGAATTAGTAGGTCTTGCCGGTAGCACGACAGAGAGAAAATTGAGTTCTTTGTTTACAATGAGTACTGGGTACTTGGACGACAGATGGCGCTGTTGAAGTACACCCCCTACCTGCATAGCGATCGCTGGCGGATTTTTTCCGTAGAGTTTTCTGTCGAGCAGCAGAGCTGCAGCTATTATAATCACCGGCTAAGTTAAATATTGAAAATTATAATGCTGTACAGAAATTGGTTGATTGTAGTCAGGAAGTTCATATGATTGACCTTGATTTTGGTGCTGCCATTGAAATAAGAGGGACTTGTTTTCAAATTTGAACAGATGGAAATATCAGTGGATCTTTTCTTAATATCATTATTGAATTTCTAAGTAATACTGTAGAATTCAGAATAGTTTTTGAAGGGCACCATAGTGACTATAGAAATGTAACATTTGGTGTTCCACAGGGTAGTGTTTGTGGCCTATTATTATTATTATTATTATTATTACTATCCAAGCTACAACCCTAGTTGGAAAAACAAGATGCTATAAGCCCAGGGGCTCCAACAGGGAAAAATAGCCCAGTGAGGAAAGGAAATAAGGAAATAAATAAATGAAGAGAACAAATTAACAATAAATCATTCTAAAATGAGTAACAACGTCAAAACAGACATGTCATATATAAACTATTAACAACATAAAAAACAAATATGTCATAAACAAACTATAAAAGGACTCATGTCCGCCTGGTCAACAAAAAAGCATTTGCTCCAACTTTGAACTTTTGAAGTTCTACTGATTCAACCACCCGATTAGGAAGATCATTCCACAACTTGGTAACAGCTGGAATACAACTTCTAGAGTACTGCATAGTATTGAGCCTCGTGATGGAGAAGGCCTGGCTGTTAAAATTAACTGCCTGCCTAGTATTACGAACAGGATAGAATTGTTACTATTACTATCATACTATATTACTATAATTATTACTATCATACTATACAGTATACACTTTCTATGGGGTTTGGCTTAGAAAACAAGCTCATTCCATATAAAGATTAGGCTACTGTCTTTGCATCAATTACATCCCCTGAATATAGACTCATAGTTGCTGAATCCTTTAATTGAGATCTAGCTAAAATTAGTACATTGTGCAAATTATGGGGCATGAAGTTAAACCCTAACAAAACTCAGTGTAATTGTAAGTAGGTTAAGGACAGTGGCTTCACAATATCCAAATCTTTGTACTGGCGATGTCTCTCTAACTATAAAAAAATACAACTCATTTAAAACTTTAGGTGTGTTTCTGGATTGCAAATTTACTTTAGATTAACTCATTTGGTCTGTTTCTTCTTTAACTGCACAAAATGGGCCTTATTGAGAAAGTCATTTAAGACTCTTAGTGATCAATCTATTCTGAAGAAATGTTTTAATTCTTTCCCTTTGCCATGGTTTGAATATTGTTATGTCTGGTCTTCAGATGCTGACTTGCATCTTAATTTATAACACAAAAACTTGCTGTTTATTATATTCTGTTCTGTTATTTATTTGTACATGCTGAATATTTTTCATAATTTTGACCATCCTTTGCATTCAAATCTTCCCAGACTGTACTATCCAGTATGTAGTATTAGGTATGCAGACAATTCTAATAGTCTTGCCTTCTCCCCAATATGGTTCAATACTAGAGTACAGTATTCTAGAAGTCTTATTTCAGATGTAGATTGTGGAATGATCTTCCTAGTCTGGTAGTTGAATCAGGGGAAATTCAAAAGTTCAAACTTGTTACAATTTTTTTTTTTTGGTGAACAGGCTGAGATAAATCTTGTTTCATGACTGATCTATTTATCGATGTTACTGATCATAATACAATTTATATTTCTTTCTCATTTATAGTTTATTCGTTACTTCTCTATTCCCTTTCTGCTCTGGGTTGCTTTTGCTGCTAGAGTCCTTGGGCTTCTATCATTTTGCTTTTCTGATTAGGGTTATAGCTTGGCTAGTAACACTAATAATAACAATACAGTAGAAGGTTTTGGCATATGTTCACGAATCCGATTCCTCTATAAATGAGGGTATGGAGTTCCATTTCCCTTTTTCACCCTCCCCTAAAAAAAGGAGTCATTATATGGATTGTTCCTTCAAGAAGATTAATCTTGAAAGTTCAGAATTTTAATCTTAGATTCAAGGCCAGCCATGCATGCAAAAAGAAACAGTTAGTACAACGAACAAGCAGTTTTCTTGCACATTGGTATGATATTCTGTCCTCTCCCATTTCCCTGGGAACATGACCAACTTCCATTGAATGTTTTGCCACGGAAACAGTATCATAAGCACTTTTATGTGATGTTTTACTGCTCCCATTAGCAAGGAAAGAAACATTCATCTCCAGCTCATCCATCAAGTAGTAGGTTGGCCAAGGATCCAGCCACCCGTTGAGATACTACCACTAGAAATTATTGGGTTCTTTAACTGGCCACAAAGTACCATATTGAATCTCTCTCTAGTTACAGCTCATTTTTCTTATGTTTACACATGCACCAAATAGTCTGGCCTATTCTTTACACATTCTCCTCTCTCCTCACTGACAACACCAAGCTAACCAAATGATTCTTTACTGTAATTGTTCAGTAGCTACTTTCCACTTGGTAAGGGTAAAAAGAGGTTCTTTAGCTATGGTAAGCAGCTCCTGAAGGAGAGGGACACTGCAAAATGAAACCATTGTCGTCTAGTATTGGGTAGCGCCATAGCCTCTGTACCATGGTCTTCCATTGTCTTGAGTAAGAGTTCTCTTGATTGAGGGTACACTCAGGCACACTATTCTATCTGTTTCTTTATTTTCATTCCTCACTGGGCTATTTTCCCTGTTGGAGCCCTTGGGCTTATAGCAGCTTGCTTTTCCAAGTAGTGTTGTGGCTTAGCAAATAATAATAAAAAATAGTAAAAGGCTAGAATTTTTCCAACCACTCGTTTAGTCAATAATCACGATGAAGCACTTCCTTCTCCCTGCCTCGTGCTCTTTAGTTCATAAGATAGAGACAAGACGGTAGGTTGTGGTCAGCATGTTGGAACCAAGTCAGTTGAGAGCATTTAATACCTTCGTTATTGCGAAGGGTATGTTTGATAGGCGTGTATTTATCTATTTATGTTTGTGATTCGCATAACTAAAAAACTATTTGACGAAATATAATGAAATTTGGTGGGATGATTGGCCATGATCCAAAGACAATTTTATTAGATTTTGGGAGTGATTGTGTGGGTAAAGGTCAAGTTTAAGGAAATGAAAAGGTAAAAAAATGTCTTTCTGATATATCATGGTCAATTTTGATTTAATTTGCATGAAATGTGGCAAAATGTGCATAATTCAATTGCCTACCTTGTGATTTGGGAGTGATTGGGTCAAAGGTTAAGGTCAAGGTAAAAAAAGTCTTTTTGCTATTATGTGGAAATTTTTTCAATCTGCATGAAACTTGTGCCAGAATGTGCATAATTCAATTGCCTATCTTAATATACACCACATGATCATGGTGAAGATCCCAAAAAGGTCAAAAATGTTGTTTTGCTATATAGGGGTAAATTTTTTATCTGATTTGCATGAAATTAGTGCCAAAATGTGCATAATTCAATTTCCTATCTTATAATATACATCATGATACAGTGATGTCATTACCCTTGTTAGAGGTTGGGGTTGAAAGGTCAGCAGGGTCAATAAACTTGTAAAAAAGTGCAGGTTTCATTATTACGCAGTCATTGTTATCCAATTTGTTTCCATAACCATGATAACAAATGTGGTGTTGGCTAAACTTTGTTGTTGCCAAGATTATGTTTTGATAGGTATGTACTTATTTATTTATGTTTGTATGTTTGTGATTCACGTAACTCAAAAACTTCTTGACCGAATCTCATAAAATTCACTGAGAGGATTGGCCATGATCCAAGGACAATTTGATTAGATTTTGGAAGTAATTGGGTCAAAGGTCAAAAACATATTCATATTATATGGGGATCAATTTTTTTCCAATTTGCACAAAACTAGTGCCAAAATGTACATAATTCAATTACCTATCTTGTGATATACATGATATAGGTGATGATATGCTCTCTTCCAAGTGCTCATTCTGGTTATACGTATTTAAGGAAGTGCTGTATCTGATGATCACCCCACAACTGATGAAGGCAATTTATGCTTAACAGGTTTGTTTATGCAAAAAATGTGTTTTTGTACCATAAAAACAACTTTTATTCAAAGTAGATTGCTGATTCTTTGACACAGCCTCTTGAAGATTTCACCATGAAAATAATTGAAATTCTCTACCTGGCTCTCAAAAACTAAACCAATATCAATTAAGCACAAAAGGTTTTGGACACAAAGATGATTGATTCTATACAAAATGAAAAATATCAATATTTTACCTGCATCTTTATCTATGTCGTTCAACTGCTCAGCTGGTTTCATACCACGCAATTTACTTGGAGTAATACTTTGAACCCGAACTTCAGAATCACCTGAGGCATAGGCTAAAAGACTTGAATCATCAGATATGTCAATAGCCGTAATGCTGAAAACAGATAAAACCATCATTGCTGATTTCTGTTAACATATATGAAAGACCTGATTAAACAATTAAATAAAGTTACAACACCTCACATATATACCTAATTACTCTTCTGACAATATTACTAGTAGTGGAGGGGAAGAGGCCAGCTACCAATAGATAAACAAGTTAACAAAGTTAAATTCTTTATATATATATTTCACATCAACATACACTACATAAATAGCATTATAGGTAAGGAATCATATATTTTACTCTCTCTGCTAATAATGTTTAGCTACACTCCTCAGTTTAAGCTTAGCCTATTCCCATAGTCATTTAAAAAGAATACTTTGCGTAATGATTGATCCACTAATTGCTGGCTAATATTTGTGTCCAAATTTTTCATACGACAGAAGTACTGTATATACAGTTCAAAACAATTATACTCACTTTCCACTGGCATTTAGAAATGTGTAGAAGCATATGGAGGGAAGAGTGTCTTTATTCAGACAGACTCTCTTCTGCTGATCACGGAATGCCTTTGCCTTTTCCAGCTTATCAATGTCTCGTCTGAAATTCAAAACAAAGTCATAATGTCTCCTCTAAAGATGCTCAATAATAGATTTTTCATAATAAAATTTATTATTTCTATACACCCTTGTTGATCATATTGTTTCTTCACTAGAAGCACAGTTTAATCGATGTTTCTGCATAAATTTGTTAAAATTTCAACATTGTCCCATTGTCTTTCACATCAACAAATACATGCCCTTAAGTGGTAGGGAGCCCAGATTGCAGTGTTGGGTAGAATGGTTTTCAGTTTCAAAGTCTAACATGATTCCTCATCTTGATACTACGAGTTATTAGGGAAGAAGATGGTTATGTAAATGAACATCAGGTGCATATAGAAACAAGAGATTTTATTATTAAAATTCTATTTATTTCTGTGAATGTTGAGATTTCCCCAGTTGTTTTTCGGAGTAAAAATTTTCACACATGCAAGTTTTTATTCTCAAGTCTGCTATATATGCCCCTAGAATTATTCTTAGATGAGTTTATTAGCATAAATGAAGAATTATTAGGAGAAAAGTTTTGTTCCACACGCACTAGAAGTTGTGGAGAGTCGGGAGCTGCTGCCCAGTGTTCCTTTAGGCACCACTGAAGCAATCTCTGGTCAAAGCGCCCGTGTGGCACAGCTTCTCCAGCAAGGACAGAGGTCCTAGAAGATGTTGCCACTGCTGAGCTTGAAGCTGCTAAACAAACAAGAACTGTTGCACTACCTCTTTTGAGTCTGTTGATGCGACTGTCTGAAGGAAAGACTTCTGCTGCTGCCATGTTTATCAACATCCACAGGTACTCCCTCAATCTCTTAGGTGTAAACCTTGACTTTTTCAGACTGATCACAATCTCTAGATCTTGGCAAAAGGTGTGAAGTTTGTCCATATACTGAAGTAACTGTATCCTCGATGACTACAGGATTGACCAACCATTGAGCTATAGCAATACAGTAAGTAAATTCTGTTCAAGTGGGCCCAAGCTGAGACCAGCACGAACATTCGAGTGAACACTTGGAAAACAGCCAACAGTCAGAAGTAAAGTAATTTGAAATACACGACTACCTGGAAGATGAAGCAAATGTACTTTCTGTCTGATTGGTGGTTTGATATTTGGAAATATACATCATTGAGGTCGATGGAAGGCATGAAGGCATCCTTCCTGATGGCTGTACAGTAATATGCTTTTCATCTCCTTCTTCAATCGGGTTTGCTGAACAAACTTATTCAGAGGAGAGATCGATGCCTGGTCTCCGTTTACCAGGGGACTTTCTCACCAGGAATAGTCACCTGTAGAAGCCAGAAGACCCACCTAGGATGTGTTTTGGCGCATTCTTCTCCATCATCGCCTTCACCTTCAAAGCGAGGACTAGAACCCTAGGCGATTCAGGAGGGTACATTGGCAATGGAAAGCGAGTGAGGGGAGGATGAGATATGGTAAAAGGTAGGCAGTACCTATCCCGTGAGACTTCCACCACCCACTTCCCTTTGTCGTGTCACTGCCACTTTGTCTAATGCCCCAACAGCTGCAGGGGGGGAGGTCACCAATCTCAATGGTACTTTTCTCCTCTTCTATCTCTACCTCTTTTCCTGGCTCTGCCAGGTAGAGATTGAAAGTGGGGGAAGAGGAAGTCCTGGTACCACAAAACTCAAATTGGGATTTGCCATTGGCTTTTTCGGCACCGACTTCAATGGTTGAGACTAAAAAGCTTTTAGGCCAGATGGACTTGTAGGTCCATGGCCCTAGAAAGTTACTGCTCTGTGGATTAGTAAGTCGTGACTCTCCTTCCACCAATTGTCGACGGTACTCTCAACCTTCTTCTGCAGGAAGAGCAGTGTTATGTCCAGTATCAGTGCATTCCTGTGGGAGAGCTGACTCTTGTTCTACCTGACATGAGAATCTCCGTGTAACTGCATCTCCCCTTTTCAAGACCCAGTTTGCCCATTCGTTTGACAGTGTGAAGCACGCTCTCTCCATGCCAAAGAGTGCTGAGAGCTAGCTCCTGGAAATAGCTTTCCCTGTTCCTTTCTGCAATGTTGTTTCAACAACTCTCATTGGGAGGCACGATCTCTCTGCCTGGAAGGGTTACTAGTGTCAAACATGTCTAGATCTGTGGATAAGTCCTGAAAATCAAACCACTTTCAGTTGGTTGGAAAGTCTCGTTGATCAGGTTTCCGATGAGACTGTGAAGAACAAGTGATTAGATTTCGGGTAAATCAGATTTGCAGGGTACCAGGTGTTCAGGCTTCTTCTCACTCTTGGACCTCCCATTATGAGACTTCCTAAGTTATCAAAGTCTTTGAATTTACTTTCAAACTAATCATTCAGTAACAGAGCATGGGGGGATAAACAGCATTGTGTCTCAATGCCTAATTCAAGGTAAAGAGCCTTATCATCATTATTACTAAGTAAGCTACAACCCAAGATGGAAAAGCAAGATGTTATAACCCCAAGGGCTCCAACAAGGAAAAATACCCTAGTGAGGACAGGAAACAACAAAATAAATAAACTAAAAGAGAAACAATGAAAAATTAAAATAAAATATTCTAAGAACAGTACATACATACATATACTAAGGCACTTCCCCCAATTTTGGGGGGTAGCCGACATCAACAAATGAAACAAAACAAAAAGGGGACCTCTACTCTCTACGTTCCTCCAGCCTAACAAGGGACTCAACCGAGTTCAGCTGGTACTGCTATGGTGACACAGCCCACCCTCCCACATTATCCACCACAGATGAAGCTTCATAATGCTGAATCCCCTACTGCTGCTACCTCCGCAGTCATCTAAGGCACCGGAGGCAGCAGCAGGGCCTACCGGAACTGCGTCACAATCGCTCGCCATTCATTCCTATTTCTAGCACGCTCTCTTGCCTCTCTCACATCTATCCTCCTATCACCCAGAGCTTCCTTCACTCCATCCATCCTCCCAAACCTTGGCCTTCCTCTTGTACTTCTCCCATCAACTCTTGCATTCATCACCTTCTTTAGCAGACAGCCATTTTCCATTCTCTCAACATGGCCGCTACAAGTTATAGATTACTAGCGATCCACCTCCTTGTGGTACCTGCCGGCAACCCATTTTATGGGTCCAACAGATCGCAGTGGAGGAACATGGTACAGAGGCTATTGCAGTACCCAAGACTGGAGAACAATGGTTTGATTTTGGAGTGTCCTCCTAGAAGAGCTGCTTACCATAGCTAAAGAGTCTCCTTTACCCTTACCAAGATGACAGTAGGTACTTAATAATTACAATGCAAATGCAGTAGTTAAACCTTGAGCAAAAAAGAATTGTTTGGTAATCTTAGTGTTGTCAAGTGTGTGAGGACAGAGGAGAATGTGGAAAGAATAGGCCAGACTATTCGGTGTATGTGCATGCAAGGGGGAAAATGAGATGTAACCAGAGAGAGGGATCCAATTTTGTACTGTCTGGTCAGTCAAAGGACCCAATCAGTATCTCAACAGGTGGCTGGTGTCTTGGACAATCTACTATCTACAGTCTTTGATGATCATGAACCTGACATTTTGCCATCGGTTAAACGTTCAGAAGTCAGAGATCATGGACATTTTAGTGTGAGGATCTCGTGTGCATAGAGGTAATCGCGCCTATTCTCCTGCTCATACCAGTTCTTGAGTATGTGAGGTGATTGTTCTTGTTCTAGTGCAAGTGCTGGCTTAAATAGGCTTGGAAATGATTGTGTGCATGGAGGTGATCATGAATGTGCCAAGTCTCATGTTCATGGAAGGGAATGGGCATGTGCTGGCTCTGGTGATTGTAGATATGCTTGTTTTCATACCAGCTCTCTTGCACATGAAGCTCGTTCTTATGCTGGTTCTCTTGCGCACTAAGTTTCCAATGGGCATGAGCATTTGGGTGAACTTACGTCTTTCGGTGATTGTGCATGTAGTGGAGATTGTGAACGTAAAGATCTTTATTGTGGCAGTGATTGTGTTTACGGGAACAATTGTGTGCATAGAAACGGGGCTAAACGCGATCGTGATCATAGGGTAGATCATGGATCCCTAAATGATTGCGCTGGTGGCCCTTCGTCTTTTGGATCATTATCTCGTGGAGATCATGGCACTCGTGTTGGAGGAAGATTACCTAACAAAGACCAGGAATGATGAGCAGCCTTCTTCACACGTAAGCATGGGGGAAGGT
The DNA here is from genome assembly GCF_036898095.1 of Palaemon carinicauda. Taxonomy (NCBI): domain Eukaryota; kingdom Metazoa; phylum Arthropoda; class Malacostraca; order Decapoda; family Palaemonidae; genus Palaemon; species Palaemon carinicauda. The sequence goes on from NC_090768.1 coordinate 11,162,390, forward strand.
GCTCTTAGCTCATGATCCAGAAGACTGGTATGAGAATTCCACCACCACCAGAGAACTCATCAGGGCACCACGTGGTCATCTGGAAGATTGTGTGATTGGTGAATGGGTCACAGAGGCCTCCTTTGAACACCCCTGGGCAGGAGAGTAACGAGGGCAAGGCCCTACGTCCCGAATAACACCACTTGGCAGATCTCAGGAAAGATTTGGTACTGGAGCAATGGGTATGAGCCCTACGGTCTCATACCTCAACCCCTGCCCGGTAATAGGGTTTCAGTATAAAGCTGATCCTCCCTCAAAACCATACAGAGGAATTAGGAGGTGACTCAGCAGGCAAGGAAGAAGGCGAAGGGACAGGCATAATTACAAAAGACGACAGTGGCCGGCATTTCTCCATCACTGAAGTCGAGGGTTTCTCAGCTATAGCCAAACTTTCCGCAGTGGTTAAAAGTAGGATCCTATGCAGCAGCAGGCAAGGACACAACCAATGGTACTAACACAGTTCTCATCCACAGGTAGAACAGAGGCAGGGGCATCAACAGCAAGAGAATAATTTTGAAATCTTGCGATTCTTAGAATCTCCGTCAAAGGGGCACCATCAATACCAAGGGCAAGCCATAACTCATCTTGGTCCAGATCCTTGCAGGAGTTGTCAACAGTAGTCAAAACCAAGGAAGCACCTTGGGAGAGAGGCAGGGGGGTATTACCTTCGCTACAGGAAAGGAATAATCATGTTTTGATCAAGGAACTCTCTGAGGGCAGGAGGGCAACTCCCTTTCCCTTCCTCTTTCTTCTGCTGGCCTTGGCCTAAGGGAAAGCAGAAGAGATTTTCATTGTTAATGGGTTTAATATTACTGTATCTATATTATTCATGAAGTTTTTCTCATTGAGACAAATACGTTTAGCACAGAAACAGAAGAAAAATGTTGAAGCAGGAATAACGTAAAATTGTCATGAACTTTATCTGGAAATAAACATGGAAATAGAAAAAGGAATTTCTATTATTGTATAGGGAATAATTATTATTAATGTTATACTGTATATTCATCTATTTTTTAACATGCGTGGGGGTTGATGAGAGGTCAAGGATTCCATAAATGTTTAAAATGCTTGGGACCACTGACCTAGGTGAATCCACACTATTAAGTAGGTGGGTATGCAAGGGAAAGATCCTAAAATAGAAACCTTACCCAAACTAAAACACAGCACAAACCAACCTGGAATACCTATTGAAAATATCCATGCCTGGCAATCTGTCGAACGGAAATTCAAAACCTGTTCAAGCTCAACATTCCTAACAGTGTCTGCAACTTCACCATCCTTGTAAGCTATGGATGGGGGTTAGGGGAGCCTATAAGTCTACCTCTTGAGCCCTCAGCAGCCAATGCCTAACCCCTTGAAGGAGAGGGGGCCTTTGGAGCTGATCATATGTATATATGCTCAGTCTCTAGAACACTGCCCTGTCTAAGGCATTGTCCCATCCCTTGCCTCTGCCATTCATGAGTAACCTTTCAACCTTAAACTTATCTATAATCCATGAATTTATGTTATCAATGTAAAATTCTTCTTCAACTGGAAGTAGAGGAATTCGCTTTTCCTTTCATCATAATCGTAGATGTAACCAATACATTATCATTATTTTAAGACACATAGACAATTTAACAAATGTTATCATGAGTTCCTGACTATAACAAGTGGATGCCTTTATACCAAAATCAGTACATCATTCAACAACTCAACTTACAATTCTGGCAATGGTATTCTGTTGCTCTGAGGGGCATTTGGGTCATTCTTCTTACTCTTCTGCAGGGAATCTTTTTTAGGTTTCTTTTTCTTTGGTTTGTCACCTTCTTCTTCCCCTTCTTCTTCTTCCATAGCAAGATTTGGCAACTCTGGTTCTTTTAATAAACCATAGAAGACTCTTGACTTATTAACTGAAAAGGGAAAATGTGAATGCTATTTTTTCCATTGATTCAAACCTCTCAACTCACTCAGTCATATTGTTTGGAATGGTCCAGTATTAAACAAAATAGAATAAAGAAGTTAGGAGTACTACCCTGATATTAAGTCTTCTTGATGACAGTAACTACAGGTATTTCTTATTAATGTCCTGATGAAATCCTTGGTAATATTCTACTCTCAATATAAAAATAATTTAATTAGACTACAAATTAATGTTCCTTAATCTTATAGGATGGGCTGGAGGATTTGCTCTGAATAAAATATACTCAATTTTATAGATGGCTACTCTTTAAAATGTAAGTAGACTGGTTAGAGAAACATTGGAAATTTTACAAAATTTAATTAAAGATCAGTTTCCCAGACCTTAAAATTTGTTGTTCATTGAATACTGGACTAATATATACAAGGTTTTATTATCAATGTTGACTGACTGACTGATTGATTGGATGGGTTCTATAGTCCTGTAGCACAACAATAATGTTTATCAATACTGTAAAATGTTATTTTCATTAGTAAAATAAATTTTTGAATATACTTACCCAATAATCATGTAGCTGTCAACTCCGTTGCCCGACAGAATTCTACGGGAGGGATACGCCAGCTATCACTATACTAGAAGGGGGTGTACTCACAAGCGCCACCTGTGGCCAGGTACTACAGTACTTGTTGTTGACGCCACCTCACTTTTTCCTCGGTCCACTGGTTCTCTATGGGGAGGAAGGGTGGGTCAATTAAATCATGATTATCGGGTAAGTATATTCAAAAATTTATTTTACTAATGAAAATAACATTTTTCAATATTAAACTTACCCGATAATCATGTAGCTGATTCACACCCAGGGGGGTGGGTGAAAAACCAGTGTACAAGACTAAAGGATAGCTAAGTATCCCGTATTTCATATAATCAGTTATCCACAATAACAATGAAATAATAAGTACCTGGTAAGGAAGTCGACTTGAACCGTTACTCTGCCTTTAATAAGATCGTCTTCCTTACTGAGCGCAGCGTTCCTCTTGGAAGGCTGAATCAACTCAAAGGTGCTAAAGTATACAGGGCTGCAACCCATACTAAAGGACCTCATCACAACCTTTAACCTCGGCGCTTCTCAAGAAAGAATTGACCACCCGCCAAATCAACAAGGATGTGGAAGGCTTCTTAGCCGACCGTACAACCCATAAAAAGTATTCAAGAGAAAGGTTAAAAGGTTATGGGATTATGGGAATGTAGTGGCTGAGCCCTCGCCTACTACTGCATTCGTTGCTACGAATGGTCCCAGGGTGTAGCAGTACTCGTAAAGAGACTGGACATCTTTGAGATAGAATGATGCGAACACTGACTTGCTTCTCCAATAGGTTGCATCCATAACACTCTGCAGAGAATGGCTCTGTTTGAAGGCCACTGAAGTAGCCACAGCTCCCACTTCATGTGTCCTTACCTTCAGCAAAGCAAGGTCTTCTTCCTTCAGATGAGAATGTGTTTCTCTAATCAGAAGCCTGAATAGTAAGAAACTGAGTTCTTAGAACTTGGAAAAGAAGGTTTCTTGATAGCACACTATAAGGCTTCTGATTGTCCTTGTAAAGGTTAAGACCTTTTTAGATAGTACCTAAGAGCTCTAACTGGGCAAAGTACTCTCTCCAGTTCATTCCCCACCAAGTTGGACAGGCTTGGGATCTCGAACGACTTAGGCCAAGGACGTGAAGGAAGCTCGTTTAGCAAAAACCGAGCTGCAAGGAACATGTAGCCGTTTCAGATGTGAAAACAATGATCCTGCTGAAGGCGTGGATCTCACTTACTCTTTTAGCTGTTGTCAAGCACACGAGGAAAAGAGTTTTTAATGTGAGGTCCTAAAAAGAGGCTGATTGGAGAGGTTCAAATCTTGATGACATAAGGAACCTTAGGACCACGTCTAGATTCCAGCCTGGAGTGGACAACCGACGTTCCTTTGAGGTCTCAAAAGACCTAGGGAGGTCCTGTAGATCTTTGTTGGTGGAAAGATCCAAGCCTCTGTGGCGGAAAACCGCTGCCAACATACTTCTGTAACCCTTGATCGTAGGAGCTGAAAGGGATCTTACTTTCCTTAGATATAACAGGAAGTCAGCAATCTGGGTTACAGTGGTACTGGTTGAGGAAACTGCATTGGTCTTGTACCAGCTACGGAAGACTTCCCCTAGAGACTGATAGATTCTGAGAGTGGATGTTCTCCTTGCTTTGGCAATCGCTCTGGCTGCCTCCTTCGAAAAGCCCCTAGCTCTTGAGAGTCTTTCGAAAGTCTGAAGGCAGTCAGACGAAGAGCGTGGAAGTTCGGGTGTACCTTCTTTACGTGAGGTAGACGTAGAAGGTTCACTCCTAGAGGAAGAGTCCTGGGAATGTCGACCAGCCATTGCAGTACCTCTAAGAACCATTCTCTCGCGGGCCAGAGCGGAGCCAACCAACGTCAGCCGTGTCCCTTTGCGAGAGGAGAACTTCTGAAGTACCCTGTTGACAATCTTGAACGGCGGGAATGCATACAGGTCGAGATGGAACCAATCCAGCAGAAAAGCATCCACGTGAACTGCTGCTGGGTCTGGAATCGGAGAACAATACAATAGGAGTCTCTAGGTTATCGAGGTAGCGAACAGATCTATGGTTGGCTGACCCCACAGGGCCCAAAGTCTGCTGCAAACATTCTTGTGAAGGGTCCACTCTGTGGGGATGACCTGACCCTTCCGGCTGAGGTGATCTGCCATGACATTCATACCGCCCTGAATGAACCTCGTTACCAGCGTGAGCTTTCGATCTTTAGACCAGATGAGGAGGTCCCTTGCGATCTAGAACAACTTCACGAAAGAGTCCCTCCCTGCTTGAAGGTGTAAGCCAGGGCTGTGGTGTTGTCAGAGTCCACCTCCACCACTTTGTAAAGCTGGAGGGACTTGAAGTTTATCAAGGCCAGAAGAACCGCCAACAACTCCTGCAATTGATGTGGTGTCCTTTGCTCCTGATTCCATGTTCTCGATCATTCCTGTCCGTCCAAAGTCGCACCCCAGCCCGTGTCTGATGTGTCCGAGAGGAGACGGCGGTCGGGTTTCTGAACAGCCAAAGGTAGACTTCCTTGAGAAGAAAGCTGTTCTTACACCACGCGAGAGAAGACCTCCTCTCTTCGGAAACAGGAACTGAGACCGTCTCTAGCGTCATGTCCTTTATCCAGTGAGCAGCTAGATGATACTGAAGGGGGGGAGGTGGATTCTCCCTAACACGATGAACAGGGCCAGCGATGAAAGTGTCCCTGTTAGACTCATCCACTACCTGACTGAGCATCGGTTCCTTCTCAGCATGCTCTGGATGCATTCTAGGGCTTGGAAGATCCTTGGGGCCGACGGAAAAGCCCGAAAAGCTCGACTCTGAAGATCCATACCCAGGGAGACAATGGTCTGGGATGGGATGAGCTGAGACTCCTCAAAATTGACCAGGAGGCCCAGTTCCTTGGTCAGATCCATAGTCCATCTGAGAATCTCCAGACAGCGACGACTTGTGGGAGCTCTTAAAAGCCAGTCGTCTGACGGAGCCGGACACAAGATCATGGTACTGCTGCACAGTCTGTGAACTGTCAACCATGGGGAAGCGAGGAAGTACAGTGACAACCCGAAGCTGTCTAGACTGTCTGGGTCGTACGGACAACTCCTTATCGGGTTGCTGAGGTTGCCGCACTGCGTCACAACAAGTCACTTCTGCTGGTTGTTGAACGTCTTCCCAGTGACACACTGACTCCGTAAACAAAAAATCCTTTAACAAGGACTAAGCTTGGACTGCATGTCTTGCAACACAGCTCAAGGTCTATGGGAGCAGGTGTGGTAACAGACGGGGTTAGTGACTGAAGTGGAACCATTACCTTCCCTGGAAGCATGTTATGCTTAAATAAAAGTCCATAGGAGGCTACGCAGCTAAAGGCTCCTCTCCAAATGACAGAGTCCTCAAGGGAATATCAGAAGGAGGGAGAAAAGCACTTTCTCATCTACAGGGACCATATCCGAGAAAAGTTAAGTTCTCTCAGTGAGGGTTTCAATGGTGCAAAAGCAGCAGACTAGAAGGCAACATTATGAAACTGCTTGACAGTCTAGTGAGTTGGCAACAACCAAAGATGTATGACTGAGAAGCATGCGGTAAGGTATGCAGAGCATGTTGTATGCAGAGCATGCTGTATGCAGAGCATGCTGTATATAGAGCATGTTGTATGCAGAGCATGCTGTATGCAGAGCATGTTGTATGCAGAGCATGCTGAATGCAGAGCATGCTGTATGCAGAGCATGTTGTATGCAGAGCATGCTGTATGTAGAGCATGTTGTATGCAGAGCATGCTGAATGCAGAGCATGCTGTATGCAGAGCATGTTGTATGCAGAGCATGCTGTATGCAGAGCATGCTGTATGCAGAGCATGCTGTATGTAGAGCATGCTGTAAGGTAAGCAGAGCGTGTTGCATGGCGTTTAACATTTCTCAGAAATTCCATGACCAGTGCTAGAGTGCTTCATGCATGCTTGCATGGGGTTTTAATATCAACATAATATTTACCTTACATACATAACTCATGATTCATTTTTGTTTTGAAGATATTTTTGCCATATTTTGCGATATTGTTAAAAATATATTGCAAGGAATACATATATATTTTTATATAAGTAAGACAAATAACCTCCATTATCATAATGTTTGTGTAGGCATACTGCAAGTTATGAAAGTAATGAGGTGTTATTATTGTCATTTGTTATTTCTCAAGTTGAGGAGAAAGTGGCAGATGCATGCGTTGAGGTGGCTGACTCATAGCATGAGGTTGCTGCCTCAAGAGTTGCGCTTGCTGTAAGGGTTGCGGATGCGCAGTAGCAGGTTCCTGAGGAACGAGTTAAGGTTCCTGAGGTGTGAGCTGCGAGAGTTGAGATAGCGGCTGCGCAGAACGCAGTTCTTGTCTCGCGAGTTGAGGTTCCTGAGGAGCTAGCCTAAGCTGCAGCGAGTGCTGAGGTGGCTGCCTCATTGATGGAAGAGGTTGTCGTACCTCAAGAGATTGTTGCCTCGCTGGTGGAACCGCAAGCGGAAGCGGAGGAAGTAAGGCATAAGACTCCTGCTCCCATTGCTGAGGTTGCCTTAAGGAAGGTTAAGGTTGCTGCACAACGCTGGTAACTGGCAACTCAGAACGCGGTAAGGTAGCCTGAGGAACCTCAACTTCGTACGCCTGGCAGACTGGACTGCGGTGAGGCGGAGCTCTCGCAGGAGGAGGCGGAGGTTGCTGCACACCGCTGGTAACTGGCAACTCAGAACGCGGTAAGGTAGCCTGAGGAACCTCAACTTCGTACGCCTGGCAGACTGGACTGCGGAGAGGCGGAGCGTTCGCAGGAGGAGGTGTAACCTTCTCAGCCTGAAACTCACGCATTAAGACCCCAAGCTGCGACTGCATGGACTGCAGCAAAGTCGTCTTGGGATCAACAGACGATAAGGTCTGTTGTGGCATCGCCTTACCTCTCTTAGGAGGTGTGCAGTCACCTGAGACTGAGGAGAGTCAGAGCTAACCCAATGACTGCATCCGGGTTGTTGAACTCTAACTTCGTACGTCTGGCATAGGTCTGGACTTTACGTTTAAGAGGTCTTGAGACCTGAGACCAGCGTTTTCTCCCCGAAATTTCTTCTGCAGACGAGCAAAATAAGGGCTCAATCGTCTGCGGGTGGGAGTGACGGTCTCTTAAGACACGCCCGCAACCACCGAGGATACTTCTGTGCGCCGATCAAGGCCTGCCGAACCCTTTTGCCCTTCGACATTGCTTCTCCCCTGGGCTTGGGAGCTTGCAAGAGGTCCCGGACTGGGAGGACGACTGGCACGCACAGAAGTACCCTCACGCACAACACTGACACACTTTGCGCTAATCACTTATCACTTTTGATTTTCTGTTTGCACTTATTTCACTGAACTCGAAACTTTAAGTGGTTTGTACCTGAAACACGCAATTCTATCCTTTCTCAAAAGTTAGTAATTGCGAAAACAGAATTACAATGTAACAGAAAAATCTAATGAAAGATAAATAATTCAGTGGCTGGAAAGACTAAACACTAGATCAAATAAACTACGTTTAAAATCTCTCACCGCATAAAGCTTGAGAACAAGAAAAACTCTAGAAACGTTTACCTTCTTCCCCTAAAGAGACTAGGGAGAAGAGCAAAAACGATAACAACGTTACTCGCTTGAACGAAACGTTTATCCTCCTCTTTCTCCCTCCGTCTCTATATCTCTCTCTCTCTCTCTCTCTCTCTTGACTTAGAACCTGAGAGAAGAGCCCAATCATATATATCGTTAACACATATTATTGTTAAAGGAAAATATTTCCCAAAATGAAAAGTTCCTTTGTAGAATTAAAACCATTAAGTTAAGAAAGAATGAACAAAACGCTAGACACGGTTACTCTTACTGCAACGTGACACCGTGAAAATTCTCTCTCTATCGTAACGATAGAGCGCAAGTTGAACGTTCTGAAACGTCAACAACTGCAGAGACAAAACAAAACGTTAGTTCAACTTTGAAAACAGTACGAGACTATCAAAGAAATTCTTTCAAAAACATTAAAATAGCATAATATGTTAACAGGTAAAACCGAAATGACGGGCTCAATGTTAATTAACTTCGGTACAAGAAAAGACCGCCTACCATTAGGAAAGGTCGAATATATAAAAATTAATTTTAATAATTTTATAATAAAAGGAAGTTAATCGAAGAGGCCTATAAAAGGCGGAGAGATATAAAATAAATCTATAACTTTTGTTAAGCAAAATTAAGAAAGAGAGTCTATACTCTCTTAGACACCAACACTTCCGTCTAAGGGAAGGGTCGGCCATTTAAAGGTGAAAGAGAGTTCATACTCTCTTCGTCACCATAATTAAATTAATTCCAAAAGCTAACTAAGCTAATATAGAAGTTTCTAGTATAGCGAATAGCTGCAAATTTTAGAGAAATACTTCACCAAACCGTGAACAATACTCCAAAATCATAAGCGTATCCAAGAACGTCTTGTCGGAAGCACGACAGAGGAAAAAGTGAGGTGGCGTCAACAACAAGTACTGTAGTACCTGGCCACAGGTGGCGCTTGTGAGTACACCCCCTTCTAGTATAGTGATAGCTGGCGTATCCCTCCCGTAGAATTCTGTCGGGCAACGGAGTTGACAGCTACATGATTATCGGGTAAGTTTAATATTGAAAAATATATACAGTATGTGCTTACCAATTCAATACAGTATAATGCAACTATGAAACTAGAGAACAATTTGCTAAAGAAAACTATAAACTGTAACATACAAGTAAATGGTGCTGCTAAACTCACATAATTTCTTACAAAACAATTGTCATTACATTTTGTGATGTACATAAACAATTAGGAGTAACAAATACAATATAAACTACAATGAACTCTATATAGCTCAGTATGAGTGAAGTTCCTAAACAATACCACAACGTATTGCACACAGAAGCTGATTAAACTATGAATATAACTGATATACATCACTACTTTAACCTGGCCATGTAGACTGGATATATTTTTCTTTTAACCAACCAAGGATATTAGAGTTGAACAAATTTTTAACTTTTTAATTGCTATATGATATAAAGTTTAGAATTAGATTTATATCTCACCTTGTTTAGGAGCCTCTCCTTCCTGTGCACCTGCCGTAGCCAGCACTTGACTACGTGTGCGTGGTACACCCTCGTAAACATATAAGTACAGTCTATCATTTATAATTCGAGAAACAGGACTCCCTCCACGTTCAGTTAAATACCTCTTTAAATGTGAAAATGAATCTCGAGACATTCGCACAGTAAATTGACTAGACCTGAAAGTAAGAAAATAAAATATTCAAATAAATCTAACACAATATAACTATATAATCTATGATAATTTATGTGCAACCTCTATTACTACTACACAAACCTCATTCTTAGTTAAACCTTTTGGAAATCATGAGGTTAAGTATGAATCGTGAAGTTAAATAAAGTCTTATTTGTCCAAGGCCAAGGTGAAAAAAATTGATTACACATGATTACATTAAAAATATAAAAATTTAGCAGTTTTTTTTTTATTTCCTTAAAATTTGAGTTTACCTGACTCATATTTTCTCTACTGACTAAACTCAAATTGTTGTATTATATAAGCAATTATGAAGAATGACTAGGTTATCTCCCAAAGTAATACATTTCATCCAAATACCTGATAATTAAAATCTATTATAATTTGCCAATGATGATCAAATAATAATCATTTTGAATCATTATATTTTTATAATAATTGTACTGAACTGTCTTCAATGGTAAAGTAAATATGCAATTAAACTAAACACTACCATATTTTTTAAATATTATACTTGAATTATGTCATCATATACTAACAATAGTAAACAAAGATATCTGAGTAGTAGCAATCATAACTATTAAGGAGTGCGACTCATGACATCTTGTTGGTTACACTGAAAGATGCATAAAGGGTCAAAGATAATAGGTATTCTTAAACCACTTGTTGAGCAGCTATCACAGGACCGATAGTGAATGTATCGAGTCTCCTGTGGGTCGAATCTTTTAAGTAATGGACTGTGAAGGTGGTTTGTCTCTTCCACACGCCCGCTTGAAGTACTTGCAACACGGAGAAATTGTGTTTGAATGCCAGGGAAGTGCTCATTCCCCTGACATCATTGGCTCTAGGTCGGCAAACCAGAGGAGGGTCGGGAGCCAAGGCTCTTTCGATCACTTGGCGGATCCGGGAGGAAACAGTGTTTTTAGTGATCCTACTCTTTACTCTCCCTGAGCTAACAAACAGAGGTGTTAGTCGGCGCCGTGTTGCTGCAGTGCGTTTAAGATAGTATCTCAAACTCCTCACTGGACATAGTAAGAACTGATCTCGGTCATTGGTTACAGAACGAAGACTCACAATCTGAATGGAACCGAATCTATGGTCCAGTACCCTCGAATTTTGAGTCTTAGCAATGAACTCAGGGACGAAGCTGAGTGTCACTTCCGCCCATCCCCATGATTGGGTGATCTCATTCAAGATGCCATGAAGTTCAAGGCTAAAGCGAGCGGGAACACTGTCTTAAAAGTGAGGTTTCGGTTAGTTGTATGGCGTAATGGTTCATAGGGAGGTCCTTATAAGGGTCTCAAGACGCAAACTACGTTCCAAGGAGGAGGCCTAATCTCTGACTGAAGGCAAGTGATCTCATAACTCCATATGAGTAAAAAAAGCTCCACCGAAGAGGAAATGTCAACTCCTTACAGCCTAAAGGCGAGGCTTAAGACCCTGGATAGTCTCCAGGTGTGAAGTCGAAGTGACCGGGAGTCTCGTGAGCGCATAGCTCTAGAGCGTGAACGTCTTCTAGAAGAAGAGCATTCAGATTGTAATGATCTACGATCCATCAGATCTTTGAATCATCGCAAATAATGATCAGGGGAAGAGTGTCCAGAAGGATGAGGTGATGCTCATTCCTTAGCGCTGCTGGTGGTAGGGGCGCTGGTCCCCGGAAGATCAATACCTGCAACCTGCAGGTTCTTGTGGGGAGAAACAAAGGGTTAAGGGTTACAGGACAACGAGGTCCCAGGATGGCAAGAGGGTTTGTCGTCAGCAGGAGGGCGTTGGAAAGGCGAACACGAGTGATCGCCTCATCTGCGCGTGGAAGGGCAAAAGATGGACTTCGCACAGTTTCAGAGTGCGAGATGCTGAAGGCTCTGGAGAAGGATCCTTTTTAGCACCGCGCTGAAGGAGACGCAGCAGCTCCCCCTTCGAAGGGGGTCCCGAAATCCCTAAGGTCTGCCACAACTGCAAAAGATCTGAAAGGGAAAATGGCTCCCCAGCAGCTGGAGGTAAAGTTGCTCCTCTAGGGAAGCAACAACCTCCCCAGTACCCAGGGGTTGCCAAGGAGTTAGTCGGTCTGCGCTCCTACTCAATCCCTCGGAAGAGCACGAGCGAGAAGGAGCTTTTGAAAAAGATTTGGGGGTGCGAAACGAAGAAGAATGCACTTTCCTCGCCCCTGAGGGAGAAAGGTCGCATATGACCTTCTTCTTCCTGCGCTGTCCAAATTTCTCCCATTGGGAAGCAGGCCACTCCCTACACTCTGCACATGGTAAACCCTGGTCGCATCAATGTCCTCTGCGTGAAGGACACAAAGAGTGGGGGTCGGTCTCCAACGATAACATGAAGGTACCGCACGCGGCACCTTCGCGACCTGGACAGGTTCGCATGAGGGCAATCGTAGAGAAAACACGCAAACTCTAAAAGAAAAAGATCAAAAAGTCCAATGACAGTCTAGGAAGAGAGAGGACATGTCCGATCTCTACTGAGCCAAAAGAAAAAGATTTACCTCACTAATGTGAAAGTATATATAGAGATGGCTGGGTACCCCAAGCCAACCCCAGCCTACCCGCTCAAGCGGTTAAGCAGGGTTGCCACCTCGCACTTTAAGTCTAATGGCTACCATCCAGCTTCGCCGAAAGATAATCCAAATAAACAACGGAAGGTTTGTTAGTATGGAAACAAACATATTTGAGGAAGAAAATCAAATATGAAAAATTCATAGATAATTTGAACTTTTCCTAACTATACAAACCTTACCTATTTAATATGGGTTATGACTTCGGCGGAGCTGAATGACGAGCCATTAGAGTTTTAACGAGGGTTTACTACCCCACCGCTAGTTAGCGAGGGGTAGGGAGGGGTGGCTTGCTACCCCCCCCCCCCCCTCACACACACCGGTGAATACTCCACTTTGCTTAGAGGTAGGACTTCACGGGGGACAGGCTGGCGGGCAAGTTTGATTAAATAGCTAAGGTTTGTACAGTTAGGAAAAATACAAATTATCTACGAATTTGTCATTTGTTCCGTAACTGAAATACAAACCACGCTATTTAATATGGGTGATTCACCCCTTAGGAAGGGTGGTAAGTCCCTGCCATACTGGCTTTGGCTTTGCCCGGGGACTCCATATTTGAGTGTATAAGTACTCAGGCAATAAGGAGTCCCTGCACCTTGCTAGCATTGCTGTGCAACTGCTGCGGCCTACATAAGCTGTGTGTGAAGGTGAGAAGAGTGACTGATCCTAGGAAGTTGACCTGGAGTTCTTCAGATGGAATTCTAGGCTAGAACTCTCCCAATACCACCTCGTCAGGGTATGGGGACGTGACAGTATTAACCTTAATACTAGGAACACAAGGAAGCATGGTTTACCTGCAGTGGTTTGAGGTCAGCTGTGAAGATAAACCAAGGATGCTGCTTTCTCCAAGGGAGGAGAGGATGAAGAAAAGAATAAGGGCCAGGCAAACCTTTTCATTCATGCAGACTAAAAACCAGGTAACAATGCCCTCGACCTTCTACTACCTGTCCATTAAGGAGCCTGAGGTTAGACCAGCTGTTGTGCAGTCACCACAGGGCCAATAGAGAACGTATCGAGTCTCCTGTGTGTCACGTCTTGCAGGTAGTGGGGTGTGGAGGTCGTATGAAGCTTCCAAACCCCAGCTTGCAGGACCTGCGTCACTGAATAGTTCTTCTTGAAGGCCAGGACGTAGCTATGCCCCTGATATCATGTGCTCTAGGGCGACGTGACAGAGGAGGGTCTGGACTCAAGGCTAGGTGTATTACCTTGCAAATCCAGGCTGAGATGGTATTCCTAGTGACCCTCCTCTTCGTTTTCCCAGTGCTCACAAACAAGGCTTGCACTTGGGGACGAACTGCAGCTGTTCTTTTAAGATACAACCTCAGACTCCTTACTGGGCACAGTAGGAGATGGTCTGGGTCATCTGTTACAGAACGAAGACTCGAAACCTGGAAAGAGTCGAACCGAGGGTCCGGCACTCCAGGATTCTGAGTCTTGGCAACAAACTCAGGGACGAACCTGAACGTTACCTCCCCCCATCCCCTTGAATGGGCGATGTCGTATGAGAGACCATGAAGTTCGCTGACTCGCTTGGCCGAAGCCAAAGCTAGCAGGAACACCGTCTTCCAAGTAAGGTGGCGATCTGAAGCCTGGCGTAATGGTTCGTAGGGAGGTCTCTTCAGAGACCTAAGAACTCAAACCTCGTTCCATGGAAGAGGTCTCACTTCCGACCGAGGGCAGGTAAGTTCATAACTCCGTATGAGTAGAGAAAGTTCCAGCAAGGAAGAATTGTCCACTCCTTTGAGCCTGAAGGCTAGACTTAAGGCTGAGCGATAGCCTTTCACCGCCGAGACTGAAAGACGCATTTCTTCCCGCAAATACACAAAGAACTCCGCTATTGCTGGAATAGTGGCATCGAGTGGAGAGATACCCCTTCCATGACACCAACCACAGAAAACTCACCACTTCGCCTGGTAGACCCCTGCGGATGACCTGCGCAGGTGTCCAGACATCCTATTCGCAACTTGTTGCGAAAATCCTCTCTCAGCGAGGAGGTGCTGGATAGTCTCCAGGCGTGAAGTCGAAGCGAAGCTACGGCTTTGTGGAAGATGTTGGCGTGTGGTTGTTTGAGTAGCTCGTGACGTGGAGGGAGTTCTCTCGGGGGCTCCGTAAGGAGTTGCAGGAGGTCCGGAAACCCCTCTGCGTGATGCCATAGCGGAGCTATCAGGGTCATCGATAGATTGACCGATATTCTGGTCTTGTTGAGCACCCTTCTCATCAGACAGAACGGGGGAAAGGCGTAAACGTCGATGTTGTCCCACCGTTGTTGGAAGGTATCTTGCCAGAGAACCTTGGGGTCCGGGACTGGGGAGCAGTACAGCGGGAGCTTGAAGTTCAGCGCTGTAGCGAACAGATCCACAGTCGGGGAACCCCACAAAGTCAGGACTTTGTTGGCTACTTGAGGATCCAAAGACCATTCGGTACTCACTATCTGCGTCGCTCTGCTCAGACTGTCGGCGAGCACATTCCTCTTGCCTGGAATGAAGCGAGCTGAAAGTGTGACCGAGTGGACTTCGGACCATCTCAGTATCTCTACTGCAAGATGGGATAGCTGTTCCGAGAAAGTACCTCCCTGCTTGTTGATATAAGCCACTACTGTACTGTGGTGTTGTCGCTTATCACCACCACAGAGTGGCCCGCCAGGACCTGATGGAACTTCTGAAGTGCCAGGGATACGGCCTTCATTTCTAGCAGGTTTATGTGGAGGTACCTTTCTGATTCTGACCACAGGCCAGAGGTCCTGTGGTTCAGAACGTGGGCCCCCCACCCTATCTTTGATGCATCCGAAAACAACATCAAATCTGGGGGAAGGACGAGAAGATCCACTCCCTTTCGTAGGTTCTCGTCTGCTAACCACCACTGAAGGTCCGTCTGTTCCGCGGGACCCATAGGGATCAGAGAGTCCGGGGAATCATGTTCTTGATTCCACCGAGACTTGAGTCGCCACTGGAGAGATCTCATTCTGAGGCGACCATTGGGAACCAGACGGGCCAAGGAAGAGAGGTGGCCGAGGAGACGTAACCACGTTTGGGCTGAAAGTTCTTCTCGTTTGAGGAAAGGCCTTGCGACCTTCCTCAGCCTTGCTATCCTGTCGTCTGATGGGAAGGCTTTGTGGAGATTGGTGTCTATGACCATGCCTAGGTATACCAGTTTCTGAGAGGGCTGCAGAGAGGACTTCTCGAGATTTACCATGATCCCCAGATCCTGGCAAAGTTCGAGAAGCCTGTCTCGGTGGCGAAGAAGGGTTGCCTCCGAGTCTGCTAGGATCAGCCAGTCGTCCAGGTAACGGAGGAGATGGATACCGATCCTGTGAGCCCACGATGATATCAGGGTGAACACTCTGGTGAACACCTGAGGAGCTGTGGAGAGACTGAAGCACAGCAGCTTGAACTGGTAGACCTTGTTGTCTAGACAAAATCTTAAGTACTTCCTGGAAGACGTATGGACTGGGATCTGGAACTACGCGTCCTTCAGGTCCAGTGTACACATGAAGTCTTGCGGTCTCACTGCAAGTCTGACCGTGTCTGCCGTATCCATGCTGAACGGAGTCTGTTTGACAAACCCGTTCAGGGTCGAGAGGTCGATGACTGGTCTCCAGCCTCCAGACGCCTTCTTTACAAGAAAGAATCGACTGTAGAAGCCTGGGGACCCGTCTGCCACCTCTTAGAGAGCGTCCTTCTTCAACATGGTCTCGACTTCTGCCCGGAGGGCTTGCCCCCTTACCGATCCCATGGGAAAGGAGCTCAATGACACTGGCCTCGCTGTCAGGGGAGGTAGAGAGGATGTGAACGGGACGCGATAACCCTGAGCGATCACGGATTTCGTCAAGGTATCTGCCCCGAGTTGCTGCCACCTTGTCGCGCAACTTTGTAGGCATCCCCCCACTGGTGGACATGCAGGGGGACTGCCAATCCTAGCGTTTACGGCCTCGGCCGCTCCCTCTAGGATTTTTACCTCCCCTGGAGGACTTCCTGCCCTTCCTGTCCTTGACGGGAAAGGGCTTAGACACCTTTGGATTTGCTGCTGTCATCTTTTTCGTATTCTTAGCTGGACGGGGCTGTTAAGTTGCTGGAGGTTTGTAGGGCCTCGATGTCAGGGCCCTATGGAGGAGGGAGTCCTGGTTGGACTTCCTCCACCTCTCAGCGGCTAGCTCCACGTCCTTAGTCTCGAACAGAGTCTTACCGAGCACGGAAGAGTGTCTGAGCCTGCTAACGTCGGAACTGGGGACTTTCTGGTGGAATCTCTCGGCAACTGTGTCTCAACGTTTCAGGATCGTATTGGCCCACAAGCTCGAGACTTGGTGGGCCAGAAACTCGATGGTCCGCGTGCCAGAGAGTATGAATGTCTCCAGTGCCTTCCTGGTGCTTTCTTTGGACAGGTCCTCAGACCGCACCAAAATGCCCAGAGACCCCAGCCAGATGTCAAGCCACGAAGTTGCCAGCATGGCACACTTCGTCACCTTCTCCTGGCTTAGGATCTCAGTAGCAGAATACGAAACCTGCCGGTTGGAAAGTCTCCATAGAGGGACTCCCCCAGTGAGTTCTTCCACAGAATGGTGAATGGGAAGACTCAAACAAGTCTCCTTTAAGATCTCGAAATACCTCCTCTGGTGGACTCGAGGAGGAGGGAGGAGCTTGTTACCGGCACTGGATCTGTTGGAGGAGGCAAGCTCGGAGAGCTGGCTTTCGACCTTGTCTCTGGTAATTTTCATCCCTTGTGACCAGGGCAAGGCTGCACTGGCCCTAGAGGGCTTCTGGGTGCCGTAGACTCGGTCCAAGACCGTGTCTTTACCCTCACGAGGAGGAATGTCAGGGTCCGGAAACCCGTTAAGATTTCTCATGAGGGTCAGAACTTGCCAGAACGAATGTCCTGACTCTTGATGCTCTCCTCCCGAAGGGCTAGCAGCAAAGTCTCCAGTCCTCAGTGGCTCTTCCTGGGGGCCGTGGGATCAGCAAGCTGACCTTCGTAAGGCCTCTGCAGAGGAGTCTCTGTAAGTAAACTCCCCCGGGGGGTAGAGTCAACAGCAGGAGAGACCGTGGGATTAAGTTCCTCCCTCGAAAGATGTTCAGAGGGGGAATCAGAGCCTTCAGCTACCTCAGCAACAACAGGAGCAGTTTGATCCGACACACCGGAGGCCTCCGTTATAACAACGTTGACGATAGACAGAGGATCTACGTCTGCTATCGCCGGCAATTGTTTAACAGCTGCTCCCAGCTTGATCATATCAAACAGGGCTTCCTTGGAGGGCGAACCCTGAAGCCCCAAGGAAGACCAAAGCTGTAACAAATCACGATTAGGCATAGGGAAATCAATATCCTCCTCCGAGGGAGGAGGGGCAGCTGCCTCGCTATGGGAGGCAACTACCTCTCCCGCACCCTGGGATCGGTCAACAGAACAACGGTCTACGCTCCCCTTCGACGGCCTCTCGGAAGAGACCGATCGAGTGGGAGCTTCGGAGGAGGTTTGGGCTACGGAAGAAGAGGCCTTGGGATTTTCTCTCTTCAAAGAAGCCTTTGGAGGAGAAATATCCCTTTTGGACTTCTTCTGGTGCCGGGCAAACCTCTCCCACTGGGAGGTAGACCACTCCCTACACTCACCGCATACATTACCCTTTTCACACCGTTGGCCCCTACAATGAGGACACAAGGTGTGAGGATCTGTGTCTACCGCCGACATAAAGGTCCCACAAGGGCGGTCAGGTAAACCAGGACACGTACGCATATTAATAGAGGCCAACTTCACACACTCTGTAGAAAGAAAAAGCAAAACAGATTAATGGCAGTCAAAGCGAGGGTGAGAGCAGACACGTCTGATCATCACCCGAGCCAAAAGCAAAGTGAACTATTCACCGGTGTGTGTGAGGGGGGGGGTGTTAGCAAGCTACCCCTCCCTAACCCCCGCTAACTAGCGGTGTGTTAGTAAACTCTCGTTAAAACTCTAATGGCTCGTCATTCAGCTCCGCCGAAGTAATAACCCATATTAAATAGCGTGGTTTGTATTTCAGTTACAGAACAACTGTTCTTTTTAAAAAAGTTATTGTATCTACAAAGTGGTGTCAACGTGTGGGGTCCTAACAGTGTACAGTATTACTGTTTAGGTATAGAAAAAATGTACAAAGGAAATGTCTTCTTTTTAAATACTTACTTTAACAAAGAAGTGATGAGAAAGTGAAGATAAATATAGAAATGATAGTGTAAAAATTTCATGAAGAATTAAATTTTGCATGCAGTTAAATGGTGTGATATGTATCACCTCCAATACAACTTTCTTCATAAAGAATGAACTTGAGACTAAACCCCTTTTTCCCATATGTTGCTTTTTTTTCCCTGGTCCCCTTGAAGCATTGGGTTGATAAGTTATTTTGGTAATGCCATTGGCCTTAGTACTAAGAAGAGATATCAACTACTGTACTAATCTTTACTTACCTAAAATTGTCCATTATTTGATATCCAGTCATATGATCCCGATTTGTTACCAATGACAACTTATGTATATCATCCTGATAGTAATCTTCTTGGAGGGGTCCAAGTTTTTGTAAAAATGCTTTTGAAACCTCTTCATGTCCATTGTAAACAAGTTCCAAATACATGTGCACAAACACTGGATATAAAACCAGAGACCTCTCATGCTGAAATAAAATAAGAATAAACTAATATGGTATTTTACACATACAGTATTTTATAACTGTAAACCTATTAGAAACTCCAACATTAAATATCACTAATCTGGAAAACAATTTGAATGTTTTCCCCAAAACAGACCAAACCCGTCATTTACATGGATATAACTTTCAGTGAAAGCTTGAATCGACGTGGAGGCAAGGCAACCTAGTAGAATCTGGTGAGGGGGAAAAGGACAACCCCCTCATCTGAGCACTCACCAGACAATTCTCATTTCAGCGTAGGGATAAGAAAAGTGGGTTGGATTGATGTGAAATTTATCATAGGTGCCTTGGGTTTGTATCTAGGGAAAAATTAAAATCATCTTCCACATTTGAAAATAGTTCCAACAAAGATACAAACTCTCATCACTTATAGGGAGAAACCCATTACATAGGAGGTATTGTCCAAGAACAGGTTTTGGTAGGGTCATTTCTTTCTGGATAGGTCAGCTACCCAGTCACATACAGTACTTGAGTATGGGAAAGATGACTTCTGTAACTATCAATACAGCCCAACATATTGGATGTGAGGTTTTATAATCCTGCGTCTGGATGTGGCATGTACGTGCTATACACATAAAGATTCATGGTACTTTGAGAGATGAAATATCAGCTCAGAAGGTAGCATATCAAAAAGATCCCTAGACTTACAAGCTCTGTGATTGTTGTTATAATTATGAGTAACTTACAGAAATTACAAAATAATCATACTGAAAATTATAGCAGAACTTTCTTTTCAGCTTTTATACTCTGTTTGGTGAACTTAAAATCCTTGCTGATAATAATACTGAGAACTTCCTCCTGGTCCACACTTTCTATTTCATTACCCAGCTGTTGATAATCTGATTGTGGATTACTATAACTTATGTGCATGACTTTACATTTCCCATGGTTAAAATGCATTTGACATTTTCTGGACCATTCTCCTAGCTTCATTAGATCCTCTCTTAAGGCTTCTACATCTGAGTTCGCAGCATTTATACTTAGTTAAGTAACGTCAGCAAATTTGGCTATTCTACTAGTTAATCCTAAATCTTTGTTGTTGATGTAAATCAGAAATAGCAATGGGCCAAGGACAGATCCTTGAGGTACTCTGCTTGTAACAGGTGCCCACTCTGAAGCTTCTCCACTGATTACAACTCTGTTTTCTGTTTATTAGCCAATCTTCGATCCATTCCAATGGCTTGTCAATGATGACTAGTGCTCTAATTTTGACTGTTTATTTTTATGAAGAACTTTGTCAAAAGCCTTTTGAAAGTCAAGGTATATGATGACTATTGCCCTGCTTTCGTCGTACATGCTAAACATGTGGAAAAATTTCAAAAGATTTGTTACACATGATCTCTTCTGTCTAAAACCATGTTAGCTGTCTATCAGAATATTGTTTTTCTCTATGTGTTCCTCTTTTGGTCCCTTCCTGTAGATTGGAGGAACATTGCTTAGTTTCCATCCTTGTGGTGCCTTTCTTCCGTTGGCTGTCTTTTGGAACATTTTGTAAAAGTGGAGAGTTATCTCTTCTTCTAGTTCTATAATATCTCTTGGATGAATATCATCTGGACCTGGTGCCTTGGACTTGCCGAGTCCTTTTATTTCATTTTTGACATCATCCATTATAAAGGTAATTCTGTTTAATGGCACGCTGTTCTGTCTTGTTTCTCTTCCACTTGTTTAGTTCAAATTTTTTTTTATAGCTTATATAGGAGATATTTATTTCAATGTTGTTACTCTTCTTAAAAAATTCATTTTTCCTTGTTCCCTTTCCTCACAGGGCTATTTTTCCTGTTGGAGCCCCTGGGCTTATAGCATCCTACTTTTCCAACTAGGGTTGTAGCTCAGCAAGTAATAATAATAATAATATTAAAGTATCAGCAACATGTTAGGTTGAACTTACAGGTTTCTCATACCAACCTTTTAATAACAAAGTATGTGCCCTACTCCTTTCCATCAATCTGACTTGTTCTTTGATACATACGGTAAAAATTTAAAAGAAATATTAAAAAAGATTAAATATAAGAAGTAGAGGCCTCTCAATCTGGAACAAGGTGTGTCACTGTGAGAGATTAATTCACTCACATAAAAAGATATTTATTTGAGTAACAAACCCATGGATTTTTTTTTTGCTAAGATTAAAGCATGAGAAATTTAATGTAAAAGAAAAATGATATTTTAATTATAAAATAAATTTTTGAATATACTTACCCAGTGAATATATAGCTGCAACTCTGTTGCTCGACAGACAAACTCTACGGAAAAAACTCACCAGCGATCGCAATACAGGTTGCGGGTGTGCCCAACAGCGCCATCTGTCGACCAGATACCCAGCTCTTATGTAAACAAAGACTCAATTTTCTCCTCGTCCCACTGCGTCTCTATTGGGGAGGAAGGGAGGGTCATTTAATTTATATATTCACCGGGTAAGTATATTCAAAAATTTATTTTATAATTAAAATATCATTTTTAAATATTTAACTTAGCCGGTGAATATATAGCTGATTCACACCCAGGATGGTGGGTAGAGACCAGTAATATATGTTTACATTTTATGAGCTAAGAGTTTTTTATTTCATTTTAGAAGTTATCAAAATAACAAAAACAAAATAAATAGGTACCTGGTAAGGAAGTCGACTTGAACAATTACTCTGCCTTTTAAGTACGTCTTCCTTACGGAGCCTCGCGATCCTCTTAGGATGCTGATCGACCCCTAGGAGCTGAAGTATCAAGGGTTGCAACCCATACAACAGGACCTCATCAAACCCCTAATCTAGGCGCTCTCAAGAAATGACTGACCACCCGCCAAATCAACCAGGATGCGAAAGGCTTCTTAGCCTTCCGGACAACCCATAAAAAAAACAACATTTCAAGAGACAGATTAAAAGGATATGGAATTAGGGAATTGTAGTGGTTGAGCCCTCACCCACTACTGCACTCGCTGCTACGAATGGTCCCAGTGTGTAGCAGTTCTCGTAAAGAGACTGGACATCTTTCAAGTAAAATGACGCGAACACTGACTTGCTTCTCCAATAGGTTGCGTCCATTATACTTTGCAGAGATATATTTTGCTTAAAGGCCACGGAAGTTGTTACAGCTCTAACTTCGTGCGTCTTCACCTTAAGCAAAGTTCGGTCTTCCTCACTCAGATGTGAATGAGCTTCTCGTATTAACAATCTGATAAAGTCTGACCAAGCATTCTTTGACATAGGCAAGGATGGTTTCTTAACTGAACACCATAAAGCTTCAGATTGGCCTCGTAAAGGTTTAGTACGCTTTAAATAGAACTTAAGAGCTCTAACAGGGCATAAGACTCTTTCTAGTTCATTGCCTACGATCTCCGATAAGCTGGGAATATCGAAAGATTTAGGCCAAGGCCGAGAAGGCAGCTCATTTTTGGCTAGAAAACCAAGTTGCAGCGAACAAGTGGCTTTTTCCGACGAAAATCCGATGTTCTTGCTGAAGGCATGAATCTCACTGACTCTTTTAGCCGAGGCTAAGCATACCAGGAAAAGAGTCTTAAGAGTGATATCTTTCAGGGAGGCTGATTGTAACGGCTCCAACCTGTCTGACATGAGGAATCTTAGTACCACGTCTAAATTCCATCCAGGGATAGCCAAACGACGCTCCTTGGTGGTCTCAAAAGACTTAAGGAGGTCTTGCAGATCTTTATGTTTGGAAAGATCTAAGCCTCTATGCCGGAAGACCGATGCCAACATGCTTCTGTAGCCCTTGATAGTGGGAGCTGAAAGGGATCGTCCTTTTCTCAGGTATAAGAGAAAATCAGCTATTTGAGCTACAGAGGTACTGGTCGAGGATACAGAAACTGACTTGCACCAGTCTCGGAAGACTTCCCACTTCGATTGGTAGACTCTAATGGAAGACGTTCTCCTTGCTCTAGCAATCGCACTGGCTGCCTCCTTCGAAAAGCCTCTAGCTCTCGAGAGTCTTTCGATAGTCTGAAGGCAGTCAGACGAAGAGCGTGGAGGCTTTGGAGTACCTTCTTTACGTGTGGCTGACGTAGAAGGTCTACCCTTAGAGGAAGACTTCTGGGAACGTCTAGTAACCATCGAAGTATCTCGGTGAACCATTCTCTCGCGGGCCAGAGGGAAGCAACTAACGTCAACCTTGTCCCTTCGTGAGAGGCGAACTTCTGCAGTACCTTGTTGACAATCTTGAACGGTGGGAATGCGTAGAGATCCAGATGTGACCAATCTAGGAGGAAAGCATCTATAAGTATTGCTGCTGGGTCCGGGACTGGAGAGCAATAGATTGGAAGCCTCTTGGTCAGTGAGGTTGCAAAGAGATCTATGGATGGTTTACCCCAAGTGGCCCAAAGTCTCTTGCACACATCCTTGTGGAGGGTCCATTCGGTTGGAATTACTTGCCCTTTCCGACTGATACCATCTGCTATGACGTTCAAGTCGCCTTGGATGAACCTCGTTACTAGGGAGATGTCTTGACCTTTTGACCAGATGAGCAGGTCCCTTGCGATCTCGTACAACGTCAGTGAGTGGGTACCTCCTTGTTTGGAGATGTACGCCAAGGCCGTGGTGTTGTCCGAGTTTACTTCCACCACTTTGCCTCGAAGGAGAGACTTGAAGCTTTTCAAGGCCAGATGTACTGCCAACAGCTCCTTGCAGTTGATATGCATGCTCCTCTGACTCGAGTTCTACAGTCCTGAGCATTCCCGACCGTCTAGTGTCGCGCCCCAGCCCACGTCCGATGCGTCCGAGAAGAGAACGTGGTAGGGAGTCTGAACAGCCAGGGGAAGACCCTCTCTTAGGTTGATATTGTCCTTCCACCAAGTCAGAAAAGACTATCTTTTCGGAAATCGGGATCGAGACCGCTTCTAGCGTCTTGTCCTTTTTCCAGTGAAAAGCTAGATGGTATTGAAGAGGACGGAGGAGTAGTCTTCCTAGTGACACAAATTGTTCCACGGATGACAGCGTCCCTACCAGACTCATCCACAGCCTGACTGAGCAGCATTCCTTCTTCAGCATCTTCTGGATGGATAGCAGGGCTTGATCTATTCTGGGGGCTGATCGTCTTGTTGTTCAGCAACGTCCTCATCAGAGGGTTCCTCATCCGAAAACTGATGAGGAAACGGCAACGGAGTGGGCAACGTCTGGCTCGCTGAGTCCGGTCGCACTGGTGCATGCGTGACGGAGCCGGACGCAACCTCATGGAACTGCTGCACAGTCTGTGAACTGTCAACAACCATGGGTGCGCGAGGAAGCACAGCGTCAACCCGAGACTGTCTAGATCGTCTGGGTTGTGCAGTCAACACCATACCGGGTTGCTGAGGTTGACGCACTGCGTCAAAACAAGTCACCTCTGCTGGTTGTTGAACGTCCTGAACGTCAACAACCACCTCCGAGCGTCGCTTAACGTCAACGTGCGGCTGGCAACCCACACTGGGTCGCATCGGTGGAGGAACCACCTCAACTGGCAGACGCGAGAAGGTTACCTCAGCGTCAACAGGACGCACAACCGACCGGTTGGAAGGTTGTTGGCCAGAAGGTTCGGTAGCAACCTTCTCCGCATTAAAGTCCTCTATCAAGGACGCAAGCTTGGACTGCATGTCTTGCAGCAAAGCCCATTTAGGGTCTACGGGAGCAGGTGCGGCAACAGACGGGGTTAGCGACTGAGGCGGTACCGCTTTCCATCCCTGAAAGCCTTGTTTATGCATGACATAATTGTACAGCAAAACTTCAAAGGCTCGAAAACAGCTGTGAAGTTGACCTGTAAAAAACTTGGAGCGTCTCCTGGCCAGGCGCCAGGGAGAGTCTACGAGATTTGAGAAGTCTATCTGGGCAGAGGCATGAACTCCCAAGCCGAGAACTTCTCTCGTGTCATATCAGACTCTCGCTCTATAAGCCAGTTTAAAAGAAGGGAAAGCAAAGGCTGTATCCCCCAAACTCCTCCTGGTGATAAACCAGTCGCCTAGCCAACGTAAAGCTCTCTAGGAGAGCGAGAGAGCACTAGCTTAAAAACAACGGCTTCGAAGTAGCTAGGCCTAGTGTAAGCTCTGACGTTTAGGCGAACGAGGAGCAGCAGTTACAAAAAGATCCGGACAAAGATCCTTAAAAAAATCATCATGATTTAATAAAAGTCCATAGAGGGCTAAGCAGCTTTAGGCTCCTCTCCATCTGACAGAGTCCTCAAGGGAATATCAGTAGGAGGGGGAACAGCAACTTCCTCATCTACAGGAACCTTGTCCGATAAAAGCTGAGTCTCAAGCAAGGGAGAGACCTACCGTGGTGGCAATGCTTTACAAGCAGAGTCCACACTCACTGGTGCATTAGTAGCGGACTAGGACGCAACGTCATGTAACTGCTTGACAGTCTGTGAACTGTCAACAACTGAACTGTCAACCACAACAGGTGCGTGAGGATGCACAGCGTCCACTCGAGACTGCTTTGACTGCCTAGACTGAGCAGTCAAAACAACTCTAGAATGCGGAGGTTGACGCACAGCGTCAAAACAAGTCAACTCCGATTGTTAGCGAACGTCTTGAACGTCAACAGGAGCATCAGCAAGTGGCCTAACGTCCAAATGCGGCTGAAAATCCACACGAGACCGCATCGAGTGTGGTTCTAAACAACCTGACTGACGTGACTTAGCTACGCCAACGTCAACAGGAAGCACAAAGGAACGTTAGGTTGGCTGAAAGCCAGGATATCGATGAGATAAACGGCTAGACTCAAAGGACTAATCGGCAGAATAGTCTTCCATAAGGGAGGCAAGCATATTCTGCATGTCTTGCCATACAACCCATTAAGGATCAACGGAAATGGTTGTGGTAAGAGACGAGGGTAACGTCTGTGACCGCAACACTTTGCCAACAAAAAAGACTCTCGGAGTCTGTGTTACGCTTTTGTTAGGCGGCGAGCAGTTATCCGATGACTGCATAGGGTCAGAGCTGTCCTAATGGCTGTAACCAGGACGCTGGACCTGTCCTGAAAGGACTGACTTTCGCTTAAGGGCTTCGAAACCTTGTGACAGGTTTCTTATGCGAAAAGCCTTCGGATGACGAGGAGAAAAAACGTCTCTCTCGTCTTATGGTAGGGGAGATCTTGGTAAGATACACCCGATACCATAGAGGGAAACGTCTGTTCGTTGATCAAGGCCTCTCGAACCCATAAGTCGTTCGACATTACTTCTCCCCTGGGCTTGGGAGCTTGCAAGAGGTCCCGGACTAGGTGAACGACAGGCACGAACAGACGAACCCTCGGACGCAACACTGTAACACTTTGCGCAATATCACTTTATCACTTCGATTTTCTGTTTTGCACTTATTCCACTGAAATCGAAACTTTTACTGATTTCTACCTGAAACACGCAATTCTACCCTTCATTAAAAGGTAGTAATTGCGAAATCAGTCGTATAATGCAAGCTCATTAATACCAGCAAAAACCAGAAAATGTTATTTTCCTTAGTAAAATAAATTTTTGAATATACTTACCCGATGATCATATAGCTGTCAGCTCTGCTGCCCGACAGAAAAAACCTACGGGCGGAATACGCCAGCGATCGCTATACAGGTGGGGTGTACATCAACAGCGCCATCTGTCAAGTAGGTACTCAAGTACTCGATGTCAACAAAGAACCAATTTTCTCCTCTGTTCCACTGGGTCTCTATTGGGGAGGAAGGGTGGGTCCTTTAATTTATGATCATCGGGTAAGTATATTCAAAAATTTATTTTACTAAGGAAAATAACATTTTTCAATATCAAACTTACCCGATGATCATATAGCTGATTCAAACCCAGGGGGGTGGGTAGAAACCAGCATTACATGTTGACATTATGAGCTAAGTATTCCGTATTTCATTTTAGCAGTTATTCAAAATAACAAGCATAAAATAAATAAGTACCTGGTAAGGAAGACGACTTGAACAAATACTCTGCCTTTTTAAGTACGTCTTCCTTACTGAGCCTCGCGATCCTCATAGGATGCTGAGCGACTCCTAGGAGCTGAAGTATGAAGGGTTGCAACCCATACTAAAGGTCCTCATCAAAACCTCTAATCTAGGCGCTTCTCAAGAAATGATTTTGACCACCCGCCAAATCAAGTAGGATGCGAAAGGCTTCTTAGCCTTCCGGACAACCCAAAAATATTTCAAGAGAAAGATTAAAAAGGTTCTGGAATTAGGGAATTGTAGTGGTGGAGCCCCCACCACTACTGCACTCGTTGCTACGAATGGTCCCCAGAGTGTAGCAGTTCTCGTAAAGAGACTGGACATTCTTAAGATAAAAGACGCGAACACTGATTTGCTTTTCCAATAGGTTGCGTCGAATATACTTTGCAGAGATCTATTTTGTTTAAAGGCCACGGAAGTTGTGACAGCTCTAACTTCGTGTGTCCTTACCTTCAGCCAAGCTTGGTCTTCCTCATTCAGAAGGGAATGAGCTTCTCGTATTAACAGTCTGATAAAATAGGATAAAGAATTCTCTGACATAGGCAAAGATGGATTCTTAACTGAACACCATAAAGCTTCAGACGGGCCTCGTAAAGGTTTTTAAAATAGAACTTAAGAGCTCTTACAGGACATAATACTCTTTCTAGTTCATTTCCAACCATACGATAAGTTTGGAATATCGAACGATATTGGTCAAGGCCGAGAAGGCAGCTCGTGTTTGGCTAGAAAACCAAGATGTAGAACATGTAGCCGTTTCGGATGAGAATCCAATGTTCTTGCTGAAGGCATGAATCTCACTGACTCTTTTAGCTGTGGTTAAGCATATCAGGAAAAGAGTCTTAAAGGTGAGATCTTTCAGGGAGGCTGATTGAAGTGGTTCGAACCTGTCTGACATAAGGAATCTTAGAACCACGTCTAAATTCCAACCAGGTGTAACCAAACGACGCTCCTTCGTGGTCTCAAAAGACTTAAGGAGGTCCTGTAGATCTTTATTGTTGGAAAGATCTAAGCCTCTGTGACGGAAGACTGATGCCAACATGCTTCTGTAACCCTTGATAGTGGGAGCTGAAAGAGATCGTTCTTTCCTCAGATATAAGAGGAAGTCAGCTATTTGAGTTACAGAGGTACTGGTCGAGGATACGGATACTGACTTGCACCAGTTTCGGAAGATTTCCCACTTCGATTGGTAGACTCTAAGGGTGGATGTTCTCCTTGCTCTAGCAATCGCTCTGGTTGCCTCCTTCGAAAAACCTCTAGTTCTCGAGAGTCTTTCGATATTCTGAAGGCAGTCAGACGAAGAGCGTGGAGGCCTTGGAGTACCTTCTTTACGCGTGGCAGACGTAGCAGGTCCACCCTTAGGGGAAGAGTTCTGGGAACGCCTACTAGCCATCGAAGTACCTCGGTAAGTTATTCTCTCGCGGGCCAGAGGGAAGCAACTAGCGTCAACTTTGTCCCTTCGTGAGAGGCGAACTTCTGCAGTACCTTGTTGACAATCTAGAACGGAGGGAAT
Organism: Palaemon carinicauda; assembly: GCF_036898095.1. NCBI lineage: Eukaryota > Metazoa > Arthropoda > Malacostraca > Decapoda > Palaemonidae > Palaemon > Palaemon carinicauda. The sequence goes on from NC_090768.1 coordinate 11,190,852, forward strand.
GCATATAGATCTAGATGAGACCAAACTAGTAGAAAGGCATCTATATGAACTACTGCTGGGTCCGGGATAGGTGAGCAAAGTATTGGGAGCCTCTTGGTCATCGAGGTTGCGAAGAGATCTATGGTTGGCTGGCCCCAGGTGACCCAAAGTCTCTTGCATACATCCTTGTGGAGGGTCCAATATGTTGGAATTATTGTCCCTTCCTACTGAGACAATCTGCTATGACATTCAAGTTGCCTTGGATGAACCTCGTTACTAGTGAAAAGTCTAGACCTGTTGAACAGGAGAGGAGGTCACTTGCGAACTCGTACCATGTCAGAGAGTAGGTCCCTCCTTGCTTGGAGATGTACGTCAAAGCAGGAAGTTGACCGTGTTCACCTCCACCACTTTGCCTTGAAGGAGAGACCTGAAGCTTTTCCAGGTCAGACGTACTGCCAGAAGCTTCTTGCAGTTGAAATGCATTGTCCTTTGACTCGAGTTCCATAATCCCGAGCATTCCCTACCGCCTAATGTCGCACCCCAGCCTACGTCCGATGCGTCCGAGAAGAGAACGTGGTTGGGAGTCTGAACAGTCAGGGGAAGACCCTTTCAAAGGTTGATAAAGTCCTTTCACCAAGTCAGACCAGACTTTATCTTTCCGGAAACCGGGATCGAGACCGCTTCTAGCGTCTTGTCCTTTTCCAGTGAAAAGCTAGATGATACAGAAGAGGACGGAGGTGTAGTCTTCCAAGTGACACAAATTGAACCACGGATGACAGTGTCCTAACCAGACTCATCCACAGCCTGACAGGGCAGTGTTCCTTCTTCAGCATCTTCTGGATGGATAGCAGGGCTGGGGGTTGATCGTCTTGTTCAGCAATGTCCTCATCAGAGGGTTCCTCATCCGAAACTGATGAGGAAACGGCAACGGAGTGGGCAACGTCTGACTCGCTGAATCCGGTCGCACTGGTGGATGCGTGACGGAGCCGGACACAAGATCATGGTACTGCTGCACAGTCTGTGAACTGTCAACCATGGGGACGCGAGGAAGTACAGCGTCAACCCGAAACTGTCTAGACTGTCTGGGTTGTGCAGTCAACCCCCTACCGGGTTGCTGAGGTTGCCGCACTGCGTCACAACAAGTCACCTCTGCTGGTTGTTGAACGTCTTCCTAGTGACACACTGAACGTCCACAACCACCTCCGAGAGTCGCTTAACGTCAACGTGCGACTGGCAACCCACACTGGGTCGCACCGGTGGAGGAACCATCTCAACTGGCGGACGTGAGTAGGATACCTCAGCGTCAACAGGGCGTACAACCAACCGGTAGGAAGGTTGTTGGCTAGAAGGTTCTTCTCCGTAAAAAATCCTCTATCAAGGACTAAGCTTGGACTGCATGTCTTGCAACAAAGCCCATTAGGGTCTATGGGAGCAGGTGTGGCAACAGACGGGGTTAGCGACTGAAGCGGAACCATTTACCATCCCTGGAAGCATTGTTATGCTTTAATTAAAGTCCATAGGAGGCTAAGCAGCTTAAGGCTCCTCTCCAAATGACAGAGTCCTCAAAGGAATATCAGAAGGAGGGAGAACAGCACTTTCTCATCTACAGGAACCATGTCCGAGAAAAGCTAGGTTATCTCAGTGAGGGTCTCACTGGTGCATAAGCAGCAGACCAGAAGGCAACGTTATGTAACTGCTTGACAGTCTGTGAACTGTCAAAAACTGAACTGTCAACCACAACAGGTGCGTGAGGACATACAGCACTGGTGCATTAGTAGCAGACCAGAAGGCAACGTCATGTAACTGCTTGACAGTCTGTGAGCTGGCAACAACCAAAGCTGTGTGGGGAAGCCTCAACTCCTGACTGACTAGTCTGCTGCGGGCGAGTGGCGGTAACCACAGTGGGTTGCGGAGGCTGACACACCGTGTCAAAACACGGCAGCTTGTGGTAACTCACGCACGGCAACGGAGTGCTCCGTGTGTCTGTGGGAGTCAGCATGCGTCTGGCAGGGTCGACTGCGCATGGGTGGAGGAGCTCTCACAACAAGAGTGTGGGAGCAGGCAGCCATGCTGGGCGCACAACCGTGGCAGGTTGTAGGCAAACGGGTGCATCGTCAACCTTCTCCGCAGTCGGAGTGTGGGAGCAGGCAACAACCAAAGCGGAGTGGTGGTGCGTGGTGGGGACTGCCGTGGGTTGCGGAAACTAACGCATCGCGTCAAAACACGGCAGCTTGACTCCACCTTCCCACTGCTGATGCGGTAGCTCACGCATGTTAACGGAGGGAGCCGCACGTCGGCTAACGTTAACATGCGTCTGGCAGGGTCGATTGTGCATCGGAGGTGGAGCTCTCCGCAGCCGGAGTGTGGGAGCAGGCAGCCTCAGCGTGAGCTGGGCGCACAACCGTGGCAGGTTGTAGGCTAACGAGAGCAGTGTAAACCTTCTCCGCGCGAAACTCCTGCATAACCGCAGCTAACTGAGTCTGCATAGACTGCAGTAAAGACCACTTAGGGTCTACAAAAAAACCGCAACAAATGGAGCTACTGTCCGTTGTGACTGAGGGTCTAAAACAGCTGGTGCGGCAACAGACGGAGTTACTGCCTGTTGCGGTACCACCTTGCCTCTCTTGGGAGGTGTGCAGTCGTCGGATGACTGCAGCGAGTCCGAACTGACCCAGTGGCTACACCTAGGCCGTTGGACTTGCGCGGAAGGGACCGACTTGCACTTAAAAGCTGCAAGATTTGGTCCATGGTTTCTACGAGAAACCTCTTCCGCAGACGAGGAATAAATGGGCTCTCTCGTCTTTGTGTGGGTGGGGCGATCTCACGTCGGCAACGTGTGTAGATACGCCCGAAACCACGGAGGGAAAAACGTCTGTTCGTCGATCAAGGCCTGTGGAACCCATAAGTCGTTCGACATTACTTCTCCCCTGGGCTTGGGAGCTTGTAAGAGGTCCCGGACTAGGTGAACAACTGGCACGAACAGACGAACCCTCGGACGCAACACTGTAACACTTTGCGCATATCACTTTATCACTTTTGATTTTCTGTTTGCACTTATTTCACTGAAATCGAAACTTTAACTGATTTCTACCTGAAACACGCAATCCTATCCTTCATTAAAAGGTAGTAATTGCGAAAACAGTTTTACAATGCAACAGAAAAACATAAATAAAGATAAAGAATTCAGTGGCTGGAAAAGAGACTAAACACTAGATCCAATAAACTACGTTTACAATCTCTCACCGCATAAAGCCTGGGAACAAGAATAAAACTCTAGAAACGTTTTACCTTCTTCCCCTACAGCGACTAGGGAGAAGAGTAAAAAAAAAAATGAATTCAGTGGCTGGAAAAGAGACTAAACACTAGATCAAATAAACTACGTTTACAATCTCTCACCGCATAAAGCCTGGGAACAAGAATAAAACTCTAGAAACGTTTTACCTTCTTCCCCTACAGCGACTAGGGAGAAGAGTAAAAAAAACGAGAACAACGTTACCCGCTTGAACGAAACGTTTATTCTCCTCTCTCTCCCTCCGTCTCTATCTCTCTCTCTCTTCTCTCTTGACTTAGCACCTGAGAGAAGAGCCCAATTATATATCGTTAAAACATGTTATTTGCTAAAGGAAAAAACTGAAAGGTTTCCCAAATAAAAAGTTCCTTTATTTAGAATTTAAACCATTTAAGCTAAGAAAGAATGAACGAAATGCTAGAATCGGTTTACTCTCACTGCAACGTGAAACCGTGATACACTCTCTCTCTATCGTAACGATAGAGCGCATGTTGAACATTCTGAACGTCAACAACTGCGGAGACTAAAAAACTAAACGTTAGTTCATCTTTGAAAACAGTACGAGACTATCAAAGAAATTCTTTCATAAAACATTAAAATTAAAAAAGTATTAAATTCTTAAAAGGTTAAATACGATATGACGGGCTCAATGTAAAATAACTTCGGTTCCAAGTAAGGACCGCCTACTATTAGGAAAGGTCGCATATAAACAAACATAAAAATTAATTTTTATAAGTTTATAATAAATGGAAAGTTAATCGAAGAGGCCTATAAAGGCGGAGAGATATAAAATAAATAGATCTATAACTTGTTAAGCAAAATTACCAAAAACCTAAACACACTTCCGTCTAAGGGAAGGGTCGGCCATTTAAAAGTGAAAGAGAGTCCATACTCTCTTCGTCACCATAATTAAATCTATCCAAAACGAGTTCAAGTTTTGAAATGAAGATAAAACCCCTGCATAGCGAAAGCTCAAAACTGGAATAGTGTACTTCACCAAATCGTTGTGAAAATAAATCCAGTTAGGGACGGCGTATTAAGTAGGTCCTGCCATTGGCACGACAGAGAGAAAATTGGTTCTTTGTTGACATCGAGTACTTGAGTACCTACTTGACAGATGGCGCTGGTGATGTACACCCCCACCTGTATAGCGATCGCTGGCGTATTCCGCCCGTAGGTTTTTTCTGTCGGGCAGCAGAGCTGACAGCTATATGATCATCGGGTAAGTTTGATATTGAAAAACATATTTTAAGATAAAAAAATTCAGTGGCTGGGGAAGAGACTAAACACTAGCTCATATAAACTACGTTTTCAATCTCTCACCGCACATAGCCTGGGGACGAGAATAAAAAACTAAAAACGTTTTATCCTTTCTCCCCGTACAGAGACTAGGGACAAGAGTAACTCGAGAACAACGTTACCCGCCTGAACGGAACGTTTTCTCTCCTCTCTCTCCCTCCGTCTCTATCTCTCTCTCTCTTTCTCTCTTGATTTCGCACCTAAGAGAAGAGCCCAATTACATTTCGTCAAAAAAACATGTTATTTGACCAAAGGAAAAAACTGAAAGGTTTTTCAAATAAAAAGTTCCTTTAAAATAGAATTTAAAACATTTAAGCTTAGAAAGAATGAACAAAACGTCAGAATCGATTTACTCTTACTGCAAAGTGAAACCGTGATACACTCTCTCTCTATCGTAACGATAGAGCGCATGTTGAACGTCCTGAACGTCAACAACTGCGTAGCATAAATAAACTAAACGTTAGTTCATCTTTGAAAACAGTACGAAGACTATCAAAGAAATTCTTTCATAAAATATTACAATTAAAAAGTTTTAAATCCTTAGCTCTTTAAAAGCTAATTACGATATAAAGGGCTCAACGTTGATTAACTTCGGTTTCCAAGTTAGGACCGCCTACTCTCAGGAAAGGTCGCATATAAACAAAACATTAAAATTTATTTTTATATGTTTATAATAAAAGGAAAGTTAATCGAAGAGGCCTGATAAAGGCGGAGAGATATAAAATATATAGAGGAAAATCTATAAATAATTTATAACGTGATAAGATAATTACTAAAAGCCTAAACACACTTCCGTCCAAGGGAAGGGTCGGCCATTTAAAAGTGAAAGAAAGTCCATACTCTCTTTGTCACCATAATTAAATCTATCCAAAACGAGTTCAAGATTTAAGATGAAGATAAAACACCTGCATTGCGAAAGTTCAAAACCAGAATATAGTACTTCACCAATATGATGTGAAAAACTCCAGTTTAGCAACAGCGAGTAAAGTACGTCTTGTCGACACGTCGACAGAGAGAAAATTGAGTCTTTGTTTACATAAGAGCTGGGTATCTGGTCGACAGATGGCGCTGTTGGGCACACCCGCAACCTGTGTAGCGATCGCTGGCGAGTTTTTTCCGTAGAGTTTGTCTGTCGAGCAACAGAGTTGCAGCTATATATTCACCGGCTAAGTTAAATATATAAAAATGCTATTTAGGTTTAAAATATTTTGCTAATCTACCAATAAAAGTTTATATGAGTACATGTATACTGTAATTGCATAAAAAAAACTTTAGTAATTGTTACGATACCTTGTAGGCATCTAAGCTTTTCTCAATAAAAGAGTGTAGACTCATGTATGCCTCTTCATACTCAGCAGGATCCCCCTCACTTTTGAAAGCTGAAAGGACACTGGAAACTTCTGCATCACCACCAAGACCTGGTTTTGAATCATCTACTTCTTCAAAGAAATGTGACTCCTGCCTTAACAGATCTTCGGTTCCCTAATGTAAAGAAAAAGACGTTTATAAATATTTTAATCAAAATTCAATGCAAAAATTGAACTGTTTATCATTCATCAGTTACCTTCATATGACCCTATTAAGGTTATTTTGCTAATAATTTGTCAATGGAGCAGAAAAGATTTAAAGGAAAAAATATATACAAATTCAGCTATCCATAATAAAAAAAAATATTGGGCCCTAACATGCTGAGCAACCTCCAAAGATCCTATGGAGAAGGCAATCAAAGTCTTGGGGTGCAACTCTGGGGCAGGATAAGGTGGTAAAACATTAGCATTGAAATAACCTAAGCCTCAATACTTAGGCCATTTGGCAGCTTTGTCTGAAAAGGAAGGATATAAATATTCCTGACTTCATGGGCTTTTCCCAATGGGTAGCCTTAATTGCTAGAGGGTCTATACTCCTCCTTTATAACCTCAAAGATGGTCTCATTAATATGATCTATAATAATAACTCTTTAGCTATGGTAAGCAGCTCTTCTAGGAGAAGGACACTCCGAAATCAAAGTATTGTTCTCTAATCTTAAGTAGTGCCATAGCCTCTGTATCATGGTCTTCCACTGTCTTGGGTTAGAGTTCTCTTGCTTGAGGGTACAATCGGGCACACTATTCCATCTTATTTCTCTTCCTCTTGTTTTGTTGAAGTTTTTTATAGTTTATATAGGAGGTATTTATTTCAATCTTGTTGTTCTTCTTAAAATATTTTCTTTTTCTTTGTTTCCTTTCCTCACTGAGCTATTTTTCATGTTGGAGCCCCTGGGCTTATAGCATCCTGCTTTTCCAACTAGGGTAGTAACTTAGTAAGTACTGTAATAATAATAATAATAATAATAATAATAATAATAATAATAATAATAATAATAATAATAATAACAGTTTTAATGCCTGTCACACTCTTAAACCCACCTGCTTCAAACAATATTTATGACTACTGTACTTAGGGGGCTGAGCTGACTAAAGAGACTACTGTACAGCATTCACAAATAAATCTTGATGACACTCCTGTCTATCAATTTATCAACACTGGTTTTAGCATCTATTCCATTCTAGCCCTAATACTATACCTAACGAACAATATCAGCAATTTGCAGTTTTTAGGAATACAGTACTGTACTTTACATGAATCCTTTAAAAAAAAAATTTATATTCCTTGGATATAACAATAAATTTTAACACTACAAATTACTAATTTTACATTTAAAAATTTCATTTTGCATACTCTTTTGATTCTAAAATCAGAAAAAAATTAAAAACTTTTAGTTTGACTTGTCCCTAAATCAACTTTAGCCAAGACATTTATCCTTACTATATCTTATAGGGTTTCCATTACAAAAGTTAAATTATGTATCATAATTTTATTACAAACAAAACTGCTCTACCATGTATAGTATAGACCAAGCATATTGTATAGATATGACCAACCAACTTCTAATGAATAATTACCTTTTTTCCTTTTTCTCAGAAACATGACAAATTTGTAATAATTTGTATTTTTCCTAGCACACAAACACATTATTTATATTGGGTATATTGTTTTTGGCAAAGCTGAACTAGCCATGATAATTTTACGTGAGGGATACCTGCCGCACCCGCTAGTTAGCGGGTGGGGGTGGGGGTAGCTCGGCTATCCCACTCACTTACACACCTGGTTTGAGTAACCATTTTTCTTAGTGAAAGGACTTCTTGGGGGACAGGGTGGTGGACCAATGTGTATAAATAGTGTTGTGTTTGTGTGCTAGGAAAAATCCAAATTATTACAAATTTGTCATTTGTTCCAGCACAGACACAAACACTCCACTATTTATATTGTGTAAACTCACTCTTATTGGGAGGAAGTCCTTTACCAACTGGCTTTGGTATTTTAACCCATGGTTCTCTCTATTTCAGTAAGCCCGAAGTAGTAGGAACCCTACCCTCGCTAAAATCTCAGGCTATGCCCATTAGGGGCAAGCACTATTAGCGGCCTACAGAAGTTTGTGTTAGTGAAACTAGCAACGCGGCTTGTCTACAACATAGGAACTCGAAAACAAATCCGAGATTCCTTAGACTTTACACAGTACCCTCCCTTGAAGAGGTACTGGGGATGCAATAATGTATCATTTCTATACTTAGGATACAGGATACCAAAGTGAAATGAGTCTTACCTGCAGAGAGGTGAGATCAGCTTGTGCTGAGGGACTATGGTGCTGTTTTCCCCAGGGAGGAAGAAGGTGAAAGGAAGAAAGAGCCAGTCATTCTATTCATTCACCCCATACTAGTCCAGGTAACCTCAACCCTCTGCTACTTGTCCATCATGGAGCTAGAGGTGTTTTAGACCATTTGTTATGCAGCCACCACAGGGCCTATGGAGAACATGTCCAGGGTCCTGTAGGCTACGGCTTGCAAGTAGTAAGCGGCGAACGTTGTTTGACATTACCACACGATCACTTGCAGTACCTGCGCCACAGAGTAGTTCTTTTTGAATGCCAGGGACGTTGAAATGCCCCTGACGTCATGACCTCTGGGTTGTTTGGAATGAGGAGGATATGGATTGAGAGGAAACTCAATTACCTTCCGAATCCAGGAGGAAAAGGTATTCCTTGTGACCCTTCTCTTGACCTTCTCCTTGCTGACAAAAAGTGCTGACACACGGGGGCGAGCTGCTGCCATTCTTTTAAGGTAACGCCTCAGACTTTTAACTGGGCAAAGCTTCGGTTACAGAACGAAGACTTTCCATACATAATGGGCCGAACTTTGGGTACAACACACCCGGATTTTGAGTCTTTGCAATGAACTCAAGGGACAAAGCTGAAATTTACTTCTCCCCATCTCCTAGAGAAGGATGCATCAGAAGATAAACCATGCAACTCACTAACTCTCTTGGCTGAAGCCAAAACGAGTATAAATAACGTTTTCCATATAAAGAGGCAAGATATTGCCTGCAAGGTTTATAGAGAGGAACCTTAAGAGACTGAAGGACCCAAACCTCATCCCAAGGAGGAGGTCTATGTTCCGACAAGGGACAAGTCATCTCAAAACTTTGTCTGAGTAGAGGCATCGAGGGGAGTGATACCCCTTCTACGACATCAGTCAAAAAAGACCGACCACTTCGCCTGGAAGACCGACGCTAAAAAGCGTCTGAGGAGTATAGACATCCTATTTTCCAGGTGTGAAGTCGAAGCGAAGCTACCACTTTCTGGAAAATGTTGGCATGTGGCCCTTTTCAGAAGATCGTGTCGTGGAGGAAGTTCCTTTGGAAGCTCTGTCAGGAGCTGCAGAAGGTCTTAGAACCATTCTGCGTGTGCCATAGTGGAGCCATTGGAGTCACTGATAAGTTCTTGCTTATTCTGACTTGGTTGAGGACTTTCTCACCTGACTAAACTGGGGAAATGCATACACCTCTAAACTGTCCCACCATTGTTGAAATACATCTTGCTCGAAAGCCTGGGAGTCCGAGACTGGGGAACGGTCGAGCAGGAGCCTGAAGTTCACTGCCGTTGCGAGCAACTCCACAATCGAGGAACACCAAAAAGTTAAGACTTTGTTGGCTCCTAGATGATTCAAAGATGCTTGGATCCCACTATCTGAGTTGCCCTGCTCAGATTGTCTGCAAGCACATTCCTGTTACCATGACGCGAACGGATGGGGACACCTAGCTATCCTCTGTCCATCTGAGTATTTCTACTGCTAGATAGTTCTCTAAGAGAGCTATATGCTGGTACCTTTCTGATTCGAGCAAAAAGAAGATGGATTGATACGGCATATGGGGCCCCCCCAACCTTATTTTGATGCATCCGAAGAGAGCATCAGTTCCAGAGGGGGGACGAGAAGATTGGTCTCTTTGGGGAGGTTCTCGTCTGCCAACCACCATCTGCGGTTCGTCCAGAGGGGTCAAGAGATTGCATAGCAAGCAAAACATCTCCAGTGTAGAGTGACGTCACAAGCCATGCTACGCTGCTTCATTACGCGACAGCTGGCAAAATGTCGTCCTCGTAATCATTTTGCTCATCCACTTCTGAGCTCTCATCCATAGGAGCCCGAATTGGGTCAACGTCATCATCAAGATCGATGTAGGACTGGACAATTCCCGAAGACGTACTCGGTTCTCTCCAAATCTCAACTTGAGGTAAGGGAGACCTGGCAGAAGATTTGGGGATGATAAATAAATCTTTTGGCTCTCTATGCTGCAGCAGATGTTCCATCACCAGTGGAGGCCTTGCGGCTTCCCCTGACCTGCGGGAGAGATGGGACTCCGCAAGGAAAGGAACTGTATCACACCGAGATGGGCGAGGTGTCTCCCTTGGCACTATCCGTGTAAGATATCGTCTGGTCCTCCTTGGGATGAGAAGGTCAAATTCTCTTCCTCATCCCTTTGGGCCTTGCCTGTGGAATCTTGAACTCTAAGAGACTCCTCTGTGGTTCTGAAGCCCTCTCTTCCCTAGCTTTCTTGCAAGGAGGGAAGTTCTTCTCCTCGCGTGGAAGCTCTGCCAGAGCGGAGTCCTCAGAGTTCCTCCTGGGATCAACAGGAGGAAAGAGGCCTGGGATGAGAGGAGGCAACAGGGGAATCCTGAGTGTCTCGCCTAAGGACTGGGAATGGGGAATGACCCCTATATAGGCTTGCTGCATTACGTTAAATACGTCTGTCAACCATGGGGGGTCGCTAGCTCCCAATGTGCTGGGAGGGAGGTCCTTGGGGCGGCATTTATCCCTAGGCTTGGGTATCTTGATAGGTACCTTAGCCTTCTTCCTTGAGGGCAAGATCGGCACAGGCCTTCCCATCGGGAGAAGAACAGGGCATTGTCAGGTGGGCGACAGCTGCTTTGGGGCAGGTGGAGGCCCACGACACTGGAGGAACTGGTGGGAGTCTCTCCTAGCAGGAGGTTTTCCCTTGGGAGGGAAACCTCTTGCAGACAAAAAGGGTAACGAGGGTACCACTGGCGTAGGACGAGACGGTTTTTGCAGAGATGGAATTTCGCAAGATCTCTATGTGACGCTGCTCTGAGATGATGTCAAGGTGTGCAACTGCTTGCACTCTTCTTCTATGAAGGGGGGATCCTGTCCTCCCAACAACTGCCCCCAATTTAGAAGGGGTTGGCAGAGTAAGAATGATACAAATCGCAAAACCAGGTAGCCAATACTGCCTATGTTATTACAACGACTCTCCGCAGAGATTGCCTTCCGGATAAGAGACCGGTCGGTATCTACTGAACACAACTTCTTGCTCTCAAAGGATAAGACTTAGACGTATCTTCAATCTATTGTTGTACGGGTAATATGTACATAAGTCTATTTACAGACCAGTAACACAGAACCGTGAGCAGGGCAAGCATACGGGCGTAATCCAAATTAGTCGTGTTCAGTTGGATAACGTTGAAAATGTTTGTAACCGAGATTTCTCTTTCTTAATAAAGACGAAAAACGTTTGTGTTTCTTTGTCTCCGATTGATAAATCTGGCATAAGTATTGAATGTTCCCTTCTAAAGAACAGATACGCTTATGAGAAGTTTTCGGTCCAAGTATTTGTAAGAAAACTACGATCTTCGATTGGAAAGAAAGGAAGGGCCTATGAAGGCAGATCATATATAAGATAATTTACATAGTATGTCTGGTTACAGGAAAATTGACAAGTACAGTAATATATTACCTGGATTCCTGTAATGGATATAGCCATTAAAAGTAATATATTATCTGGATTCCTGTAATGGATATAGCCATTACAACTTATTAGAAGGGAATTCTAATTGTAAGATAGTCTATAGCCCTTGGCCGAAAGATCACTTGCACGCACATGTACTTGCCCAACTGCGTTAGCGCATGCGTAATCTTTGCCTCCGGGTAAACGTTTGAAAATGAATCCAGTTGGGGGAATAATGTATGTGCGACAAATCGCAACAATATTACCCAAGGCAAATTTGATCGTTGACTAATTGTAGTATTTTTTAAGATGTGAGCGCATATGCCCACAACCAAAATATACAGTTATTGTAGCGATCAATTCTCCTTTGGTTTGCCTATCCTCCTTGTGGGAGGGGCTTGCCAACGTTCTTACACAGAAAAAGATGTCTCACTCCCTTGTGGGCGGGGTTTGTAACGTTCGTAAACGTAATGAAAAGAAGACCACGTTGTTGCTATCGTTCGAAAACGTAAGCTAACACTTCTTCCATGGTACTAAATGGTTGAGACGATAACCCTGTTAGGGTAAAATAAATAAAATGTCTCAGAAGCCCGTCCCCCAGGGTACAATGACGGTATGTGGCTGACTCAAACAATCGGCAGAAACCATGTTTGTGGCAATAACCTCAAGGTTTTGCCTTGGAGAGAGCGCATACGCCACAAAGTAGTTCTTACAGCCTTTAAGAAGTTTCAACAAACGCATGTCAAAGTTATATAAAACTTCCCAGGAACGAGAGTTTCCCAAAAAGGGTGTAGTCTCGTATGTGAGGGATTCCTCAATAAAGACCATACATTAGGTTGCCATCACCTGCTTTCCTGTATGGGGTTACCATCAAACGCTTTCTCGCTAGCGAGAAAACTACCCTCTAATGCAGGCAAGACCTGCCAGAAGGAATTGAACTGGAATGTATAATAATTTTTACTGGCTTCCATCCCGGCGACTGAGGGTCTCTCAATGATGAAAGACGATCACGAGCAGCCTGCTACCCCAACCACTAGAAGTGGGAGGGGTAGGGGGAAGGCGACGGTGGTTCTTTCGAAAACAAAAGGAACAGAGCTGGCGAGACCAGCCTAGCTGTCGCATAGTAATCAGCTGGAACCAGGAGCAAGGGGTTTGATCCCAGGGGGAGAAGCTAAATGGGATCTTGAATCCTTTTCGCATGACGAAACGGAAGGAACTACGTCACTGATCCCTGAACGGAGATAGTATCCCTAGGGAATCACGTCGTGTGAAACCCTAGGATTCGTGCGACAAGGACCCAAAGGGTATGCAAGGAAACGAGAGCCCAAAGGCTCGTCGTAACATAAGTCACGAGAGCCCAAAGGCTCAGCATGACGAGAGTCCGAAGACTCTCCATCATCAGAGCCGACAGGCTCGTCATAACTAAGGTCACTAGAACCAAAAAGTTCTTTGTAACATCGGTTACGAGAGGCCGAAGGTTCCGCGTAACCAGTGTCATGCGAACCTGAAGGTTTCACGCGACGGGGGATCAAAGTCTCCCTGTTAAGAGAGCCTGAAGGCTCAACGTAACTGCCGGCCCGAAGGCCTGGGGGCTCAACGAAACTGGGGTTGCGCAATCCTAAAGGATCAATGCAACTGGAAGTTTCCCTGCTACGAGAGCTCGAAGGCTCAACGTAGCGGGCAGCATGAGAGCCCTAAGCTCAGCGTAACTGGTGTTGCAAGATCACAAGGGAGCTGCACAACAGAGACCGAAACCTCCGTGTCACATGAAACCTGCACCTCAGTGTGACTGTGGTAACGAATGCCAACCTGTACAACATTACTATCTTTGTAAGAGCCCGAAAGCTCAGCGTAACTGAAACCCGGGGGTTCCGTGCCGCGGGAACCCAACAGTTCAACGCGACGAGGATCCATAGGACCTCCGGTGCCACGAGAGCCCGAAGTCTCAACGTGACGGAAACCCCAAGGTTCCGGGTTGCGAAAGTTCACATAATGTACCCTCAGCAACGGGAGTCCAAATGCTCCTGACCACGCAGACTCATGTTGATCATGAGACCCCGAGGGGTCAACATTACCAGAACCCTGAGGTTCAAAAAGGCACCTCATGACAGCTCTAGGAGGAGAGCGCCGCGGATGGAGAGGGGTGACAAAAGGCTCCAACCGACGGACCTCCGGAGAGGAACGTCAAGCAGGCTCCTCCCAAGGGGGAAACTGCTCAAGCTCAAGGGATTTGGGGGGGCGGTTAGGTTCGTTCTCCCAAGAGAACATCGCTGAAGACAATGCACTACCACCGCCTTGGGGGAGAAGCGTAAGCGTAAGGAGACTGCTGACTAGAAGCAGTTCTCTCGCAAACGAGAGGAGGAACATACCTAGGTCTTTGCTCTCCTACCGCCCCTGGAGGAGAAGCAACGTCTTCAGAGTTGGCCATGAGACCAAGGTCAGACCGACAGGCCACAGCACCTGCGACAACCCGATAGTTCAAATGCTCTGTCACAAAAAGCTGAATGAGCTTTCTCTCGTGAACGAGTGGAATGTTCTCCCAAAGGAGACCATCGCTTGGAACTAGTTTTCCCCAGCCCAATTGGAAAAAATGTAGGCTTACATTAAGTGTTAGACACTGAACAATCTCTCTCGCGGACAAGAGAGAAGGCCTCCCGAACGAGGACCCAGCCTTGGACTTGCTTTTCCTCATCCCATGGGGGAGAAGCTCAGTCTTCAACAACGAGATAGCAGCTGCTAATCTTCGTCGAGTTATCAGCAATTCTCCCCACAAGAGGGAAGGTTGCTTAACGGCAGATGAACGGAAACTCTCCCTCGGAAGGGAGAGCAGCCCAACACCCGGGGAGGTTAATTCTCCCTCGAAAGGGAGAGTTCCAACCCCTGGAGGCAAACCTCCAGATAGGGCTCTCTGCTTTCTTTCAACAAGCTTTGTTCAAGTTGAAGGTCAACATCGAAGCTGCCACAGGAGCCGTTGATTCCACAGGAACAAACGGATCTGCTTCTACGCCGGCTGTTTTAGCTGAATGAGGAAGAACAGCATCGCTATTTTCATAAAATCATAAAACTGCTGAAAAAGTTGAATAACAAGCAGTTAATAAATTTAACTTGAGAACTGAACAGACTAATAGGGAGCAAAACATAATCCAAAACGGGAATGGTGAACGCACCCCCCCCCCCGCGAGAAATTGCCGGCCATCCACGTAAGAGAGAGGGTGGCTAGTGAGGGACCTAGTAGTAGTATCATCACAGCGACCACTATCTTGCGGCGAGACTGCCGGAATAAGCTGTCACACGAACAGTACTGTAATAAAAGTTACTAATAAAAACAAAAAATTGCGTGAATGTTTTCATACATAACGAAAAGAAACAGAATTAATGTAAAACTATCAAAGCCAGTCAAAATCAGGAGACCCCAGGCAGTAGGCTATGTCCATCTCTACTGAGCCAAGAAGGCAAAGTGGTTACTCAAACCAGGTGTGTGAGTTAGCGGGGTAGCCGAGCTACCCCCACCCGCTAACTAGCAGGTGCAGTAGTTATCCGTCACTTAAAATTATCATGGCTAGTTCAGCTTCGCCGAAATCAGTACAGTATACCCAATATAAATAGTAGAGTTTTTGTGTTTGAACTGGAACAATAATCTTTTTGATAAACATTCACTTCCATTGTTAAAATGTTATTTTCATTAGTAAAATAAATTTTTGAATATACTTACCCGATAATCATGTAGCTGTCAACTCCGTTGCCCGACAGAATTCTACGGAAGGGATACGCCAGCGATCGCTATACAAGAGGGGGGTGTACTCACAAGCGCCACCTGTGGCCAGGTACTGCAGTACTTCTTGTTGACACCACTTCAATTTTTCCTCGGTCCACTGGTTCTATGGGGAGGAAGGGTGGGTCAATTAAATCATGATTATCGGGTAAGTATATTCAAAAATTTATTTTACTAATGAAAATAACATTTTTCAATATTAAACTTACCCGATAATCATGTAGCTGATTCACACCCAGGGAGGTGGGTGAAAACCAGTGTACATGTATATCAAGAAGCTAAGTATCCCGTATTTCATATTATCAGTTATTCAAAATAACAATGAAATTACAAGTACCTGGTAAGGAAGTCGACTTGAGCCATTACTCTGCCTTAAATAAGTTCGTCTTCCTTACTGAGCGCAGCGTTCCTCTTAGGAGGCTGAACAACTCTAAGGTGCTGAAGTATCAAGGGCTGCAACCCATACTAAAGGACCTCATCACAACCTTTAACCTCGGCGCTTCTCAAGAAAGAATTGACCACCCGCCAAATCAACAAGGATGTGGAAGGCTTCTTAGCCGACCGTACAACCCATAAAAAGTATTCAAGAGAAAGGTTAAAAGGTTATGGGATTATGGGAATGTAGTGGCTGAGCCCTCGCCTACTACTGCATTCGTTGCTACGAATGGTCCCAGGGTGTAGCAGTACTCGTAAAGAGACTGGACATCTTTGAGATAGAATGATGCGAACACTGACTTGCTTCTCCAATAGGTTGCATCCATAACACTCTGCAGAGAATGGCTCTGTTTGAAGGCCACTGAAGTAGCCACAGCTCCCACTTCATGTGTCCTTACCTTCAGCAAAGCAAGGTCTTCTTCCTTCAGATGAGAATGTGCTTCCCTAATCAGAAGCCTGAATAGTAAGAAACTGAGTTCTTAGAACTTGGAAAAGAAGGTTTCTTGATAGCACACCATAAGGCTTCTGATTGTCCTCGTAAAGATTAAGACCTTTTTAGATAGTACCTAAGAGCTCTAACTGGGCAAAGTACTCTCTCCAGTTCATTCCCCACCAAGTTGGACAGGCTTGGGATCTCGAACGACTTAGGCCAAGGACGTGAAGGAAGCTCGTTTAGCAAAAACCGAGCTGCAAGGAACATGTAGCCGTTTCAGATGTGAAAACAATGATCCTGCTGAAGGCGTGGATCTCACTTACTCTTTTAGCTGTTGTCAAGCACACGAGGAAAA
Organism: Palaemon carinicauda; assembly: GCF_036898095.1. NCBI lineage: Eukaryota > Metazoa > Arthropoda > Malacostraca > Decapoda > Palaemonidae > Palaemon > Palaemon carinicauda. The sequence goes on from NC_090768.1 coordinate 11,207,527, forward strand.
GAGTTTTTAATGTGAGGTCCTAAAAAGAGGCTGATTGGAGAGGTTCAAATCTTGATGACATAAGGAACCTTAGGACCACGTCTAGATTCCAGCCTGGAGTGGACAACCGACGTTCCTTTGAGGTCTCAAAAGACCTAGGGAGGTCCTGTAGATCTTTGTTGGTGGAAAGATCCAAGCCTCTGTGGCGGAAAACCGCTGCCAACATACTTCTGTAACCCTTGATCGTAGGAGCTGAAAGGGATCTTACTTTCCTTAGATATAACAGGAAGTCAGCCATCTGGGTTACAGTGGTACTGGTTGAGGAAACTGCATTGGTCTTGTACCAGCTACGGAAGACTTCCCCTTGAGACTGATAGATTCTGAGAGTGGATGTTCTCCTTGCTTTGGCAATCGCTCTGGCTGCCTCCTTCGAAAAGCCCCTAGCTCTTGAGAGTCTTTCGAAAGTCTGAAGGCAGTCAGACGAAGAGCGTGGAGGTTTGGGTGTACCTTCTTTACGTGAGGTAGACGTAGAAGGTTCACTCCTAGAGGAAGAGTCCTGGGAATGTCGACCAGCCATTGCAGTACCTCTAAGAACCATTCTCTCGCGGGCCAGAGCGGAACCAACCAACGTCAGCCGTGTCCCTTTGCGAGAGGAGAACTTCTGAAGTACCCTGTTGACAATCTTGAACGGCGGGAATGCATACAGGTCGAGATGGAACCAATCCAGCAGAAAAGCATCCACGTGAACTGCTGCTGGGTCTGGAATCGGAGAACAATACAACAGGAGTCTCTAGGTTATCGAGGTAGCGAACAGATCTATGGTTGGCTGACCCCACAGGGCCCAAAGTCTGCTGCAAACATTCTTGTGAAGGGTCCATTCTGTGGGGATGACCTGACCCTTCCGGCTGAGGTGATCTGCCATGACATTCATACCGCCCTGAATGAACCTCGTTACCAGCGTGAGCTTTCGATCTTTAGACCAGATGAGGAGGTCCCTTGCGATCTAGAACAACATCACGAAAGAGTCCCTCCCTGCTTGAAGATGTAAGCCAGGGCTGTGGTGTTGTCAGAGTCCACCTCCACCACTTTGTTAAGCTGGAGGGACTTGAAGTTTATCAAGGCCAGAAGAACCGCCAACAACTCCTTGCAATTGATGTGAAGTGTCCTTTGCTCCTGATTCCATGTTCCCGAGCATTCCTGTCCGTCCAAAGTCGCACCCCAGCCCGTGTCTGATGCGTCCGAGAGGAGACGGCGGTCGGGTTTCTGAACAGCCAAAGGTAGACTTCCTTGAGAAGAAAGCTGTTCTTACACCACGCGAGAGAAGACCTCCTCTCTTCGGAAACAGGAACTAAGACCGTCTCTAGCGTCATGTCCTTTATCCAGTGAGCAGCTAGATGATACTGAAGGGGGGGAGGTGGAGTCTCCCTAACACGATGAACAGGGCCAGCGATGAAAGTGTCCCTGTTAGACTCATCCACTACCTGACTGAGCATCGGTTCCTTCTCAGCATGCTCTGGATGCATTCTAGGGCTTGGAAGATCCTTGGGGCCGACGGAAAAGCCCGAAAAGCTCGACTCTGAAGATCCATACCCAGGGAGACAATGGTCTGGGATGGGACGAGCTGAGACTCCTCAAAATTGACCAGGAGGCCCAGTTCATGGTCAGATCCATAGTCCATCTGAGAATCTCCAGACAGCGACGACTTGTGGGAGCTCTTAAAAGCCAGTCGTCTGACGGAGCCGGACACAAGATCATGGTACTGCTGCACAGTCTGTGAACTGTCAACCATGGGGAAGCGAGGAAGTACAGTGACAACCCGAAGCTGTCTAGACTGTCTGGGTCGTACAGACAACTCCTTATCGGGTTGCTGAGGTTGCCGCACTGCGTCACAACAAGTCACTTCTGCTGGTTGTTGAACGTCTTCCCAGTGACACACTGACTCCGTAAACAAAAAATCCTTTAACAAGGACTAAGCTTGGACTGCATGTCTTGCAACACAGCTCAAGGTCTATGGGAGCAGGTGTGGTAACAGACGGGGTTAGTGACTGAAGTGGAACCATTACCTTCCCTGGAAGCATGTTATGCTTAAATAAAAGTCCATAGGAGGCTACGCAGCTAAAGGCTCCTCTCCAAATGACAGAGTCCTCAAGGGAATATCAGAAGGAGGGAGAAAAGCACTTTCTCATCTACAGGGACCATATCCGAGAAAAGCTAAGTTCTCTCAGTGAGGGTTTCACTGGTGCAAAAGCAGCAGACTAGAAGGCAACGTTATGAAACTGCTTGACAGTCTAGTGAGTTGGCAACAACCAAAGATGTGTGACTGAGAAGCATGCGGTAAGGTATGCAGAGCATGTTGTATGCAGAGCATGCTGTATGCAGAGCATGCTGTATGTAGAGCATGCTGTAAGGTAAGCAGAGCGTGTTGCATGGCGTGTAACATTTCTCAGAAATTCCATGACCAGTGCTAGAGTGAGTAATATCGCATTACTGTCCATTGAAAGTGCACGTGCCGAGGGATTTGATTTAGACTGTTTTGTTGATGAATATGATAGCCGGCATGATAATCGTAGAATTAAGCTGCACTAAATGTACTATAATCTACTTCACCTCAGGAAAGGGAAACTCGCCCTGTTGGCAACACTGCATTACTTCATGCATGCTTGCATGGGGTTTTAATATCAACATAATATTTACCTTACATTCATAACTCATGATTCATTTTTGTTTTGAAGATATTTTTGCCATATTTTGCGATTTTGTTAAAAATATATTGCAAGGAATACATATATATTTTTATATTAAGTAATACAAATAACCTCCATTATCATAATGTTTGTGTAGGCATACATGTATCTGAATACAAATGCAAGTTATGAAAGTAATGAGGTGTTATTATTGTCATTTGTTATTTCCAAGTTGAATGGGAAGAGGCTCAAGTTGAGGAGAAAGTGGCAGATGCATGCGTTGAGGTGGCTGACTCATAGCATGAGGTTGCTGCCTCAAGAGTTGCGCTTGCTGTAAGGGTTGCGGATGCGCAGTAGCAGGTTCCTGAGGAACGAGTTGAGGTTCCTGAGGTGTGAGCTGCGAGAGTTGAGGTAGCGGCTGCGCAGAACGCAGTTCTTGTCTCGCGAGTTGAGGTTCCTGAGGTGCTAGCCTAAGGAGTTGAGGCTCTCGCCTTGAGGAGGGTTGAGGTCGCTGCAGCGAGTGCTGAGGTGGCTGCCTCATTGATGGAAGAGGTTGTCGTACCTCAAGAGATTGTTGCCTCGCTGGTGGAACCGCAAGCGGAAGCGGAGGAAGTAAGGCATAAGATTCCTGCTCCCATTGCTGAGGTTGCCTTAAGGAAGGCGGAGGTTGCTGCACACCGCTGGTAACTGGCAACTCAGTACGCGGTAAGGTATCCTGAGGAACCTCAACATCGTACGCCTGGCAGACTGGACTGCGGTGAGGCGGAGCGATCGCAGGAGGAGGTGTAACCTTCTCAGCCTGACACTCACGCATTAAGACCGCAAGCTGTGACTGCATGGACTGCAGCAAAGTCATCTTGGGGTCGGCAGACGCTAAGGTCTGCTGAGGCAAAGCTTTAACAGAAGATGAGGTCTGTTGCGGCATCACCTTACCTCTCTTAGGAGGTGTGCAGTCACCTGATGACTGCGGAGAGTCAGAGCTAACCCAATGACTGCATCCGGGTTGTTGAACTCTAGAGGTCTGGACTTTACGTTTAAGAGGTCTTGAGACCTGAGTCCAGCGTTTTCTCCCCGAAATTTCTTCTGCAGACGAGTAAAATAAGGGCTCAATCGTCTGCGGGTGGGAGTGACGGTCTCTGTAAGACACGCCCGCAACCACCGAGGATACTTCTGTGCGCCGATCAAGGCCTGCCGAACCCTTTTGCCCTTCGACATTGCTTCTCCCCTGGGCTTGGGAGCTTGCAAGAGGTCCCGGACTGGGAGGACGACTGGCACGCACAGAAGTACCCTCACGCACAACACTGACACACTTTGCGCTAATCACTTATCACTTTTGAATTTCTGTTTGCACTTATTTCACTGAACTCGAAACTTTAAGTGGTTTGTACCTGAAACACGCAATTCTATCCTTCCTTAAAAGTTAGTAATTGCGAAAACAGAATTACAATGTAACAGAAAAATCTAATGAAAGATAAATAATTCAGTGGCTGGAAAGAGACTAAACACTAGATCAAATAAACTACGTTTAAAATCTCTCACCGCATAAAGCTTGAGAACAAGAATAAACTCTAGAAACGTTTACCTTCTTCCCCTAAAGAGACTAGGGAGAAGAGCAAAAACGATAACAACGTTACTCGCTTGAACGAAACGTTTATCCAGCTCTCTCTCCCTCCGTCTCTATCTCTCTCTCTCTCTCTCTCTCTCTCTCTCTTGACTTAGAACCTGAGAGAAGAGCCCAATCATATATACTCGTTAAAACATATTATTGTTAAAGGAAAAAAACTGAAAGATTTCCCAAATAAAAAGTTCCTTTATTAGAATTAAAACCATTAAGCTAAGAAAGAATGAACAAAACGCTATAAACGGTTTACTCTTACTGCAACGTGACACCGTGAAAATTCTCTCTCTATCGTAACGATAGAGCGCAAGTTGAACGTTCTGAACGTCAACAACTGCAGAGACAAAACAAAACGTTAGTTCAACTTTGAAACAGTACGAGACTATCAAAGAAATTCTTTCAAAAACATTAAAATAGCATAATATGTTAACAGGTAAAACCGAAATGACGGGCTCAATGTTAATTAACTTCGGTACAAGAAAAGACCGCCTACTATTAGGAAAGGTCGAATATAAACAAATATAAAAATTAATTTTAATAAATTTATAAAAAATTTATAAAAAAGGAAGTTAATCGAAGAGGCCTATAAAAGGCGGAGAGATATAAAATAAATCTATAACTTTTGTTAAGCAAAATTAAGAAAGAGAGTCTATACTCTCTTAGACACCAACACTTCCGTCTAAGGGAAGGGTCGGCCATTTAAAGGTGAAAGAGAGTTCATACTCTCTTCGTCACCATAATTAATCAAATTAATTCCAAAAGCTAGCTAAGCTAATAATAAAACTTCCTGAATAGCGAAAGCTGAAATCTTAGAGCAATACTTCACCAAAAACCGTGAACAAGACTCCAAAATTATAAGCGTATCCATGAACGTCTTGCCGGAAGCACGACAGAGGAAAAATTGAAGTGGTGTCAACAAGAAGTACTGCAGTACCTGGCCACAGGTGGCGCTTGTGAGTACACCCCCCTCTTGTATAGCGATCGCTGGCGTATCCCTTCCGTAGAATTCTGTCGGGCAACGGAGTTGACAGCTACATGATTATCGGGTAAGTTTAATATTGAAAATCTTAGTTTGCATTTCAAAGAGCAAAATATGCCATTCTTGAATTAAGTAAGATTCTCACCTTTAGGTTATTTTTCTTGAGGAACTGAAGAACTGCAATCAGAGTATTTCTATCAACTGGAATGGAATCTGGGGGAGCTTCAGGAGTTGGTGTTGTTTCTGGTGTCGACTGGTGTTGAGTAACAGGTGAGGATATAACATTAGTCATTGTTGGGGCTGTGGCTACTGTCTGAACAGTCTGCATGCCACTTGCAATTGTTCCAACACCTACAGTGTTTACCATGCCCATTGATCCAACTAATGCTTGGTCAGCATCATTCATCATAGTCTGTTGCGATGTTAGCTGCTGTGCTGTTTGAAGGTCCACCCCAGCAAATCCATTAATTATGGTTGGATTGGCTGGGGTCAGACTTGCATATGTTGGAGTATTCCCGTCAGCCATTTTTAGATGGGGATCACAAAAGCAGATTCAATAATACTTATATATATTTACAATCCGGCTTCCTCTGTAATATGGTGCCTCTCATCATACCTGAAAAAAAAAAACAGATTTCAATGAATCCAGACAAATCAATTCATCATAGCAAATGAGTTTTAACACATCACCAAAGTTTTCCTCACAATAAATACTTTACATATGTTGTTCATTTTGAGATTGAATAAAAATATCACAAATCTTAATCAAAATATTTATTTTTCCTAACTTTATAAACCTCAGTCCTTTCATAGGAGAAGGATTCAAGCACAACTGAGACTACTCTTAGAATTTATAAATACATGTAGGTAGTTACTGGTAGGTGGCAGAAGAGACCAAATCCCCAACCAGCTCACTCAGTATCCACTTTGAACTTCCCCTGGGAATAGCAGCGTGGATGAGGAAGGAAGTCAACTTGGACTCGGGTTTGTATAGTTAATTTTTTATTTTTTATTTGTTCCCACTAGAATACAAACCTTTGTTCTTTAATAAGAGACTTATCCTTAGGAGAGAGGAAGTTCTTATGACTAAACTGACTGGCTGGCTGGTATAAAATCCAGGGATGTTAGGACACTTGAACCTGGAGAGGTGCAAAAGTACCAACTACAATCCTCCACCATTAACCTAAAATTATTCCAGATGATAGGCTAGTTTTCTGTTGCTTGACAGAGTCATGGAAGAGCCTATGATGTCTAAAATGTAATGTTAATAAAAATGTTATTTTCATTAGTAAAATAAATTTTTGAATATACTTACCCGATGATCATGTAGCTGTCAACTCTGTTGCCCGAAAGAAATCTACGGTCGGGATACGCCAGCGATCGCTATACAGGTGGGGGTGTACACAACAGCGCCATCTGTGAGTAGGTACTCAAGTACTTCTTGTCAACAAGAACTCAATTTTCTCCTCGGTCCACTGGTTCTCTATGGGGAGGAAGGGCGGGTCCTTAAATTCATGATCATCGGGTAAGTATATTCAAAAATTTATTTTACTAATGAAAAATGTTATTTTTATTAGTAAAATAAATTTTTGAATATACTTACCCGATAATCATGTAGCTGTCAACTCCGTTGCCCGACAGAATTCTATGGAGGGATACGCCAGCTATCACAATACTAGAAGGGGGTGTATTTACCAGCGCCACCTGTGGCCAGGTACTCAAGTACTTCTTGTTGACACCTCCTCAATTATTCCTCGGTCCACTGGTTCTCTATGGGGAGGAAGGGAGGGTCGATTAAATCATGATTATCGGGTAAGTATATTCAAAAATTTATTTTACTAATAAAAATAACATTTTTCAATATTAAACTTACCCGATAATCATGTAGCTGATTCACACCCAGGGGGGTGGGTGAAAAACCAGTGTACAAGACTAAAGGATAGCTAAGTATCCCGTATTTCATATAATCAGTTATCCACAATAACAATGAAATAATAAGTACCTGGTAAGGAAGTCGACTTGAACCGTTACTCTGCCTTTAATAAGATCGTCTTCCTTACTGAGCGCAGCGTTCCTCTTGGGAGGCTGAATCAACTCAAAGGTGCTAAAGTATACAGGGCTGCAACCCATACTAAAGGACCTCATCACAACCTTTAACCTCAGCGCTTCTCAAGAAAGAATTGACCACCCGCCAAATCAACAAGGATGTGGAAGGCTTCTTAGCCGACCGTACAACCCATAAAAAGTATTCAAGAGAAAGGTTAAAAGGTTATGGGATTATGGAAATGTAGTGGCTGAGCCCTCGCCTACTACTGCATTCGTTGCTACGAATGGTCCCAGGGTGTAGCAGTACTCGTAAAGAGACTGGACATCTTTGAGATAGAATGATGCGAACACTGACTTGCTTCTCCAATACGTTGCATCCATAACACTCTGCAGAGAATGGTTCTGTTTGAAGGCCACTGAAGTAGCCACAGCTCCCACTTCATGTGTCCTTACCTTCAGCAAAGCAAGGTCTTCTTCCTTCAGACGAGAATGTGTTTCTCTAATCAGAAGCCTGAATAGTAAGAAACTGAGTTCTTAGAACTTGGAAAAGAAGGTTTCTTGATAGCACACTATAAGGCTTCTGATTGTCCTTGTAAAGGTTAAGACCTTTTTAGATAGTACCTAAGAGCTCTAACTGGGCAAAGTACTCTTTTCAGATCATTCCCCACCAAGTTGGACAGGCTTGGGATCTCGAACGACTTAGGCCAAGGACGTGAAGGAAGCTCGTTTAGCAAAAACCGAGCTGCAAGGAACATGTAGCCGTTTCAGATGTGAAAACAATGATCCTGCTGAAGGCGTGGATCTCACTTACTCTTTTAGCTGTTGTCAAGCACACGAGGAAAAGAGTTTTTAATGTGAGGTCCTAAAAAGAGGCTGATTGGAGAGGTTCAAATCTTGATGACATAAGGAACCTTAGGACCACGTCTAGATTCCAGCCTGGAGTGGACAACCGACGTTCCTTTGAGGTCTCAAAAGACCTAGGGAGGTCCTGTAGATCTTTGTTGGTGGAAAGATCCAAGCCTCTGTGGCGGAAAACCGCTGCCAACATACTTCTGTAACCCTTGATCGTAGGAGCTGAAAGGGATCTTACTTTCCTTAGATATAACAGGAAGTCAGCAATCTGGGTTACAGTGGTACTGGTTGAGGAAACTGCATTGGTCTTGTACCAGCTACGGAAGACTTCCCCTTGAGACTGATAGATTCTGAGAGTGGATGTTCTCCTTGCTTTGACAATCGCTCTGGCTGCCTCCTTCGAAAAGCCCCTAGCTCTTGAGAGTCTTTCGAAAGTCTGAAGGCAGTCAGACGAAGAGCGTGGAGGATTGGGTGTACCTTCTTTACGTGAGGTAGACTTAGAAGGTTCACTCCTAGAGGAAGAGTCCTGGGAATGTCGACCAGCCATTGCAGTACCTCTAAGAACCATTCTCTCGCGGACCAGAGCGGAGCCAACCAACGTCAGCCGTGTCCCTTAGTGAGAGGAGAACTTCTGAAGTACTCTGTTGACAATCTTGAACGGCGGGAATGCATACAGGTCGAGATGGAACCAATCCAGCAGAAAAGCATCCACGTGAACTGCTGCTGGGTCTGGAATCGGAGAACAATACAACAGGAGTCTCTAGGTTATCGAGGTAGTGAACAGATCTATGGTTGGCTGACCCCACAGGGCCCAAAGTCTGTTGCAAACATTCTTGAGAAGGGTCCACTCTGTGGGGATGACCTGACCCTTCCGTCTGAGGTGATCTGCCATGACATTCATACCGCCCTGAATGAACCTCGTTACCAGTTAGCTTTCGATCTAAAGACCAGATGAGTAGGTCCCTTGCGATCTAGAACAACTTCCACGAAAAAGTCCCTCCCTGCTTGAAGATGTAAGCCAGGGCTGTGGTGTTGTCAGAGTCCACCTCCACCACTTTGTTAAGCTGGAGGGACTTGAAGTTTATCAAGGCCAGAATAACCGCCAACAACTTCTTACAAATGATGTGAAGTGTCCTTTGCTCCTGATTCCATGTTCCCGAGCATTCTTGTCCGTCCAAAGTCGCACCCCAGCCCGTGTCTGATGCGTCCGAGAGGAGACGGCGGTCGTGTTTCTGAACAGCCAAAGGTAGCCTTCCTTGAGAAGAAAGCTGTTCTTACACCACGCGAGAGAAGACCTCCTCTCTTCGGAAACAGGAACTGAGACCGTCTCTATCGTCATGTCCTTTATCCAGTGAGCAGCTAGATGATACTGAAGGGAGGGGAGGTGGAGTCTCCCTAACACGATGAACAGGGCCAGCGATGAAAGTGTCCCTGTTAGACTCATCCACTACCTGACTGAGCATCGGTTCCTTCTCAGCATGCTCTGGATGCATTCTAGGGCTTGGAAGATCCTTGGGGCCGACGGAAAAGTCCGAAAAGCTCGACTCTGAAGATCCATACCCAAGGAGACAATGGTCTGGGATGGAACGAGCTGAGACTCCTCAAAATTGACCAGGAGGCCCAGTTCCTTGGTCAGATCCATAGTCCATTTGAAAATCTCCAGACAGCGACGACTTGTGGGAGCTCTTAAAAGCCAGTCGTCTGACGGAGCCGGACACAAGATCATGATACTGCTGCACAGTCTGTGAACTGTCAATCATGGGCAAGCGAGGAAGTACAGTGACAACCCGAATCTGTCTAGACTGTCTGGGTCGTACAGACAACTCCTTAACGGGTTGCTGAGGTTGCCGCACTGCGTCACAACAAGTCACTTCTGTTGGTTGTTGAACGTCTTCCCCGTGACACATTGACTCCGTAAACAAAAAATCCTCTAACAAGGACTAAGCTTGGACTGCATGTCATGCAACACAGCTCAAGGTCTATGGGAGCAGGTGTGGTAACAGACGGGATTAGCGACTGAAGTGGAACCATAACCTTCCCTGGAAGCATGTTATGCTTAAATAAAAGTCCATAAGAGGTTATGCAGCTAAAGGCTCCCTCCAAATGACAGAGTCCTCAAGGGAATATCAGAAGGAGGGAGAAAAGAACTTTCTCATCTACAGGGACCTTATCCTAGAAAAGCTAAGTTCTCTGAGTGAGGGTTCACTGGTGCAAAAGCAGCAGACTAGAAGGCAACGTTATGAAACTGCTTGACAGTCTAGTGAGTTGGCAACAACCCAAGATGTGTGACTGAGAAGCATGCGGTGAGGTATGCAGAGCATGAGGTATGCAGAGTATGCTGAATGCAGAGCATGCTGTATGTAGAGCATGTTGTATGCAGAGCATGCTGAATGCAGAGCATGCTGTATGCAGAGCATGTTGTATGCAGAGCATGTTGTATGCAGAGCATGCTGAATGCAGAGCATGCTGAATGCAGAGCATGCTGTATGCTGAGCATGTAGTAAGCAGAGCCTGCTGTAAGCAGAGCCTGCTGTAAGGAAAGCAGAGCGTGTGCATGGCGTTTAACATTTCTCAGAAATTCCATGACCAGTGCTAGAGTGCTTTATGCATGCTTGCATGGGGTTTAAAAATCAACATAATGTTTACCTTACATTCATAACTCATGATTCATATTTTTGCCATGGTTTGAAAATGGAGGTAAGGTATGCTGAACAGCAGAGTCAGAACGAGCTGGAACAACAATAGTTGTGGTTTCCTCTTCAAGACTCTGTTGAGGGAACACCTGAGGCTCAGTCTGCAAAGGCTGAATAAAAGACAAGCAGAAGGAAGGCGCATGGGTGGAGGAGGCTGACTCCTAGCATGAGTGGTTGAACCCAAGGGTTGCGCTTGCTGAGCGGTTGGCGGAAGCGGAGTAGCAAGTTCCAGTTCCTGTGGTGTGAGCGGAGCGCGATGAGGAAGAGGCTGCGCAGAACAAGGTAAATGTCTCGCAAGCTGAGGCTCCTGAGGCGCAAGGCTAAGGTGTTGTGGTGCTTGCCTTGTGGAGGGTTGAGCTCGCTGCAGCGAGAGCTGAGGAGACTGACTCATGGACGGGAGAGGTTGTTGTACCTCAACCGAGTGTTGCATCACTGGTGGAGCAGCAAGTGGAAGCGGAGGAAGAGAGGTATAATCCTCCTGATCCCATTGTAAAGGTTGCCTTAAGGAAGGCGGAGGCTGAACACCACTGGGAACAGCAAACTCAGCACGTGGCTCAACATCGTACGCCTGGCAGGAGGTACTGCGATCAGGCGGAGCGAGCGTAGGCGGAGGGAGTGTAGGCGGAGGCGGAGGAGCAACACTCTCAGCCCGACACTCACGCATCAAGTCCGAAAGCTGTGCTTGCATGGACTGTAGTAGAGTCCACAACATCGTACGCCTGGCAGGTGGTACTGCGATCAGGCGGAGCGAGTGTAGGCGGAGGGAGTGTAGGCGGAGGCGGAGGAGCAACACTCTCAGCCCGACACTCACGCATCAAGTCCGAAAGCTGTGCTTGCATGGACTGTAGTAGAGTCCACAACATCGTACGCCTGGCAGGTGGTACTGCGATCAGGCGGAGCGAGCATAGGCGGAGGGAGTGTAGGCGGAGGCGGAGGCGCAACACTCTCAGCCCGACACTCACGCATCAAGTCCGAAAGCAGTGCTTGCATGGACTGTAGTAGAGTCCACTTGGGGTCGGCAGAAACTACAGTAGGCTGAGGTAAAGCCTTAACAGTCGAGCTCTGTTGTGGCAGAACCTTACTCCTCTTAGGCGGAGTGCATTCAACTGATGACTGAGGAGAGTCAGAGCTAACCCAATGACTGTGAACTCTAACTTCGTACGTCTGGCATAGGTCTGGACTTTACGTTTAAAAGGTCTTGAGTACCTGAGACCAGCGTTTTCTCCCCTAAATTTTTTCTGCAGACGAGCAAAATAAGGGCTCAATCGTCTGCGGGTGGGAGTGGCGGTCTCGGTAAGACACGCCCACAACCACCGAGGATACTTCTGTGCGCCGATCAAGGCCTGCTGAACCCTTCTGCCCTTCGACATTGCTTCTCCCCTGGGCTTGGGAGCTTGCGAGAGGTCCCGGACTGGGAGGACGACTGGCGCGCACAAAAGTACCTCACGCACAACACTGACATACTTTGCGCTAATCACTTATCACTTTGATTTCTGTTTGCACTTATTTCACTGAACTCGAAACTTTAAGTGGTTTGTACCTGAAACACGCAATTCTATCCTTTCTCAAAAGTTAGTAATTGCGAAAACAGAATTACAATGTAACAGAAAAATCTAATGAAAGATAATTCAGTGGCTGGAAAGAGACTAAACACTAGATCACTCTAGAAACGTTTAGTTTCTTCCCCTAAAGAGACTAGGGAGAAGAGCAAAAACGATAACGACGTTACTCGTACGCCTGGCAGGCTTGAATGAAACGTTTATCCTCTTTCTCCCTACGTCTCTATCTCTCTCTCTCTCTCTCTCTCTTGACTTAGAACCTGAGAGAAGAGCCCAATCATATATATCGTTAAAACATATTATTGTTAAAGGAAAAAACTGAAAAGTTCCTTTATTAGGATCAAAACCATTAAGTTAAGAAAGAATGAACAAAACGCTAGACACGGTTACTCTTACTGCAACGTGAAACCGTGAACATTCTTTCTCTATCGTAACGATAGAGTGCAAGTTGAACGTTCTGAACGTCAACAACTGCAGAGACAAAACAAAACGTTAGTTCAACTTTGAAAACAGTACGAGACTATCAAAGAAATTCTTTCAAACTCTGAGGCGGAAATAGCAAAATATGTTAACAGGTAAAACCGAAATGACGGGCTCAATGTTAATTAACTTCGGTACCAAGAAAAGACCGCCTACTATTAGGAAGGTCGAATATAAACAAATATAAAAATTAATTTTAATAAGTTTATAATAAAAGGAAGTTAATCGAAGAGGCCTATAAGAGGCGGAGAGATATAAAATAAATCTATAACTTTTGTTAAGCAAAATTAAGAAAGAGTCTATACTCTCTTAGACACCAACACTTCCGTCTAAGGGAAGGGTCGGCCATTGAAAAGTGAACGAGAGTTCATACTCTCTTCGTCACCATAATTAATCAAATTAATTCCAAAAGCTAACTAAGCTAATATAGAAGTTTCCAGTAAAGCGACAGCCGAAATCAAAGAGAAATACTTCACCAAAGTCGTGAAAATACTCCAAGAACATAAGCGTATCCCAGAACGTCTTGCCGGAAGCACGACAGAGGAATAATTGAGGAGGTGTCAACAAGAAGTACTTGAGTACCTGGCCACAGGTGGCGCTGGTAAATACACCCCCTTCTAGTATTGTGATAGCTGGCGTATCCCTCCATAGAATTCTGTCGGGCAACGGAGTTGACAGCTACATGATTATCGGGTAAGTTTAATATTGAAAATAACATTTTTCAATATTAATCTTACCCGATGATCATGTAGCTGATTCACACCCAGGGTGGTGGGTGGAGACCAGCATACATGTTAACAAAGAAGCTAAGTATCCCGTATCTTATTTTAGCCGTTATTCAAAATAACAAACATAAAATAAATAAGTACCTGGTAAGGAAGTCGACTTGAACCATTACTCTGCCTTTTTAAGTACGTCTTCCTTACTGAGCCTAGCGATCCTCTTAGGATGCTGAGCGACTCCTAGGTGCTGAAGTATTAAGGGCTGCAACCCATACTAAAGGACCTCATCACAACCTCTAATCTAGGCGCTTCTCAAGAAAGAATTTGACCACCCGCCAAATCAACCAGGATGCGGAAGGCTTCTTAGCCTTCCGGACAACCCAAAAATATTTCAAGAGAAAGATTAAAAAGGTTCTGGAATTAGGGAATTGTAGTGGTGGAGCCCCCACCACTACTGCACTCGTTGCTACGAATGGTCCCAGAGTGTAGCAGTTCTCGTAAAGAGACTGGACATTCTTAAGATAAAAGACGCGAACACTGATTAGCTTTTCCAAAAGGTTGCGTCGAAAATATTTTGCAGAGATCTATTTTATTAAAAGGTCACGGAAGTTGTGATAGCTCTAACTTCGTGTGTCCTTACCTTCAGCCAAGCTTGGTCTTCCTCATTCAGAAGGGAATGAGCTTCTCGTATTAACAGTCCGAAAATAATAGGATAAAGAATTCTCTGACATAGGCAAAGATGAATTCTTAACTGAACACCATAAAGCTTCAGACGGGCCTCATAAAGGTTTTTAAAATAGAACTTAAGAGCTCTACAGGACATAATACTCTTTCTAGTTCATTTCCAACCATATCGATAAGTTTGGAATAACGAACGATATTGGTCAAGGCCGAGAAAGCAGCTCGTGTTTGGCTAGAAAACCAAGATGTAGAACATGTAGCCGTTTCGGATAAAAATCCGATGTTCTTGCTGAAGGCATGAATCTCACTGACTCTTTTAGCTGGTAAAGCATATCAGGAAAAGAGTCTTAAAGGTGAGATCTTTCAGGGAGGCTGATTGAAGTGGTTCGAACCTGTCTAACATAAGGAATCTTAGAACCACGTCTAAATTCCAACCAGGTGTAACCAAACGACGCTCCTTCGTGGTCTCAAAAGACTTAAGGAGGTCCTGTAGATCTTTATTGTTAAAAAGATATAAGCCTCTGTGACGGAAGACTGATGCCAACATGCTTCTGTAACCCTTGAAAGTGGGAGCTGAAAGAGATCGCTCTTTTCTCAGATATAAGAGGAAGTCAGCTATTTGAGTTACAGAGGTACTGGTCGAGGATACGGATACTGACTTGCACCAGTTTAGGAAGATTCCCCACTTCAATTGGTAGACTCTAAGGGTGGATGTTCTCCTTGCTCTAACAATCGCTCTGGTTGCCTCCTTCGAAAAACCTCTAGTTCTCGAGAGTCTTTTGATACTCTGAAGGCAGTGAGACGAAAAGCGTGGAGGCCTTGGAGTACCTTCTTACGCGTGGCAGACGTAGCAGGTCCACCCTTAGGGGAAGAGTTCTGGGAACGTCTACTAGCCATCGAAGTACCTCGGTAAGATATTCTCTCGCGGGCCAGAGGGAAGCAACTAGTGTCAACTTGTCCCAACGTGAGAGGCGAACTTCTGCAGTACCTTGTTGACAAACTAGAACGGAGGGAATGCATATAGATCTAGATGAGACTAATCTAGTAGAAAGGCATCTAAAAGAACCACTGCTGGGTCTGTTGAGAGCCTCTTGGACATCGAGGTTGCGAAGAGATCTATGGTTGGATGGCCCCAGGTGACCCAAAGTCTCTTGCATACATCTCTGTGGAGGGTCCAATATGTTGGAATTATTGTCCCTTCCTACTGAGACAAACTGCTAAGACATTCAAGTTGCCTTGGAAGAAATTTGTTACTGGTGAAAAGTCTAGACCTGTTGAACAGGAGATGAACATCAAAGCAGGGAGTTGTCCGTGTTGACCTCCATTACTTTGTCTTGAAGGAGAGACCTGAAGCTTTTCCAGGTCAGACTTACTGCCAGAAGCTTCTTGCAGTTAAAATGCATTGTCCTTTGACGCGAGTTCCATAATCCCGTGCATTCCCTACCGCCTAAGGTCGCACCCCAGCCTACGTCCGATGCGTCTGAGAAGAGAACGTGGTTGGGAGTCTGAACAGTCAGGGGAAGACCCTATAAAAGGTTGATAAAGTCCTTTCCTCAGGTTAGACCAGACTTATCTTCCGGAAACCGGGATCGAGACCGCTTCTAGCGTCTTGTCCTTTTCCAGTGAAGAGCTGGATGAAACCGAAGAGGACGGAGGTGTAGTCTTCCAAGTGACACCAAATGCACCACGGATGACAGTGTCCTAACCAGACTCATCCACAGCCTGACAGGGCCGTATTCCTTCTTCAGCATCTTCTGGATGGATAGCAGGGCTGGGGATTGATCTTCTTGTTCAGCCATGTCCTCATCAGAGGGTTCCTCATCCGAAACTGATGAGGAAACGGCAACGGAGTGGGCAACGTCTGACTCGCTGAATCCGGTCGCACTGGTGGATGCATGACGGAGCCGGAAACAAGATCATGGTACTGCTGCACAGTCTGTGAACTGTCAACCATGGGGAAGCGAGGAAGTACAGCGACAACCCGAAACTGTCTAGACTGTCTGGGTAGTACAGACAACCCCTTATCGGGTTGCTGAGGTTGCCGCACTGCGTCACAACAAGTCACCTCTGCTGGTTGTTGAACGTCTTCCCAGTGACACACTGAACGTCCACAACCACCTCCGAGAGTAGCATAACATCAACGTGCGACTGGCCACCCACACTGGGTCGCACCGGTGGAGGAACCATCTCAACTGGCGGACGTGAGTAGGATACCTCAGCGTCAACAGGGCGTACAACCAACCGGTAGGAAGGTCGTTGGCAAGAAGGGTCTTCTCCGTAAAAAATCCTCTATCAAGGACTAAGCTTGGACTGCATGTCTTGCAACAAAGCCCAAGGTCTATGGGAGCAGGTGTGGCAACAGACGGGGTTAGCGACTGAAGCGGAACCATTTACCCTCCCTGGAAGCATGTTATGCTTAAATAAAAGTCCATAGGAGGCTAAGCAGCTTAAGGCTCCTCTCCAAATGACAGAGTCCTCAAGGGAATATCAGAAGGAGGGAGAACAGCACTTTCTCATCTACAGGAACCATATCCGAGAAAAGCTAGGTTCTCTCAGTGAGGGTTTCACTGGTGCAAAAGCAGCAGACCAGAAGGCAACGTTATGAAACTGCTTGACAGTCTGTGAACTGTCAAAAACTGAACTGGCAACCACAACAGGAGCGTGAGGACATACAGCACTGGTGTATAAGTAGCAGACCCGAAGGCAACGTCATGTAACTGTATGACAGTCTGTGAGTTGGCAACAACCAAAGTTGTGTGGGGAAGCCTCAACTCCTGACTGACTAGTTTGCTGCTGGCGAGTGGCGGTAACCACAATGTGTTGCGGAGGCTGACACACCGTGTCAAAACACGGCAGCTTGTGGTAGCTCACGCACGGCAACGGAGTGCTCTGTGTGTGGGAGTCATCATACATCTGGCAGGGTTGACTGTGCATGGGTGGAGGAGCTCTCACAACAAGAGTGTGAGAGCAGGAAGCCATGCCGGGCGTACAACCGTGGGAGGTGTAGGCCCACGGGTGCATCGTCAACCTTCTCCGCAGTCGGAGTGTGGGAGCTGGCAACAACAAAAGCAGAGTGCTGGTGCGTGGGAGGGGCTGCGGTGGGTTGAGGAGCATGCGGTATGGTATGCGGAGCATGCTGTAAGGTATGCGGCTCATGCTGCATGGTATGCGGAGCATGCTGTAAGGTATGCAGAGCATGCTGCATGGACTGCGGAGAATGCCGCATAGTGCTGGAACCCGGCAGCTCTACAGAACCTTCCCACTGCTGATGCGGTAGCTCACGCATGTTAGCAGATGGTGCAGCAAGAACATGCGTCTGGCAGGGTGGACTGCGCATCGGTGGTGGAGCTCTCACAGGTGGAGGGTGGGAGCAGGCAGCCGCAGTATCTGCTGAGCGCACAACCTCGGCGGGTTGTAGGTTAACAGGTGCATTGTCAACCTTCCAGCACGATACTCCTGCATGAAGGAGCAAGCTGAGACTGTGTAGTCTGCAGCATGGATCACTAGGGTCTATGAAAGACAACAACAAACGGAGCTACTGTCCGTTGTGACTGAGGGTCTAAAACAGCTGGTGCGGCAACAGACGGAGTTACTGCCTGTTGCGGTACCACCTTGCCTCTCTTGGGAGGTGTGCAGTTGTCGTACTGCAGCGAGTCCGAACTGACCCAGTGGCTACACCTAGGCCGTTGGACTTGCGCGGAAGGGACCGACTTGCACTTAAAAGCTGCAAGATTTGGTCCATGGTTTCTGCGAGAAACCTCTTCCGCAGACGAGGAATAAATGGGCTCTCTCGTCTTTGTGTGGGTGGGGTGATCTCACGTCGGCAACGTGTGTAGATACACCCGAAACCACGGAGGGAAACGTCTGTTCGTTGATCAAGGCCTGTGGAACCCATAAGTCCTTCGACATTACTTCTCCCCTGGGCTTGGGAGCTTGTAAGAGGTATCGGACTAGGTGAACAACTGGCACGAACAGACGAACCCTCGAACGCAACACTGTAACACTTTGCGCATATCACTTTATCACTTTTGATTTTCTGTTTGCACTTATTTCACTGAACACGAACTTTAAGTGGTTTGTACCTGAAACACGCAATCCTATCCTTCATTAAAAGGTAGTAATTGCTAAAACAGTATTACAATGTAACAGAAAAACATAATGAAAGATAAAGAATTCAGTGGCTGGAAAAGAGACTAAACACTAGATCAAATAAACTACGTTTAAAATCTCTCACCGCATAAAGCCTGGGAACAAGAATAAAACTCTAGAAACGTTTTACCTTCTTCCCCTATAGCGACTAGGGAGAAGAGCAAAAAACGAGAACAACGTTACCCGCTTGAACGAAACGTTTATCCTCCTCTCTCTCCCTCCGTCTCTATCTCTCTCTCTCTCTCTCTTGACTTAGAACCAGAGAGATGAGCCCAATTATATATATCGTTAAAACATATTATTTATTAAAGGAAAAAAACTGAAAGGTTTTCCAAATAAGAAGTTCCTTTATTAGAATTAAAACCATTTAAGCTAAGAAAGAATGAACGAAACGCTATAATCGGTTTACTCTTACTGCAACGTGAAACCGTGAAATACTCTCTCTCTATCGTAACGATAGAGCGCAAGTTGAACGTTCTGAACGTCAACAACTGCGGAGACTAAACAAAACGTTAGTTCAACTTTGAAAACAGTACGAGACTATCAAAGAAATTCTTTCAAAAACATTAAAATTAAATAGCATAAATTCTTAACAGGAAAAACGATATGACGGGCTCAATGTTAATTAACTTCGGTTCCAAGTAAGGACCGCCTACTATTAGGAAAGGTCGCATATAAACAAACATAAAAATTAATTTTTATAAGTTTATAATAAATGGAAAGTTAATCGAAGAGGCCTATAAATGGCGGAGAGATATAAAATAACTCTATAACTTTGTTAAGCAAAATTACCAAAAACCTAAACACACTTCCGTCTAAGGGAAGGGTGGGTCATAAAAAGTGAAAGAGAGTCTATACTCTCTTCGACACCAACACTTCCGTCTAAGGGAAGGGTCGGCCATTTAAAAGTGAAAGAGAGTCCATACTCTCTTCGTCACCATAATAAAATCTATCCAAAACGAGTTCAAGTTTTGAAATGAAGATAAAACCCCTGCATAGCGAAAGCTCAAAACTGGAATAGTGTACTTCACCAAAAAGTTGTGAAAACAAATCCAGTTAGGGACGGCGTATTAGTAGGTCTTGCCGGAGGCACGACAGAGGAAAAATTGAGTTCTTGTTGACAAGAAGTACTTGAGTACCTACTCACAGATGGCGCTGTTGTGTACACCCCCACCTGTATAGCGATCGCTGGCGTATCCCGACCGTAGATTTCTGTCGGGCAACAGAGTTGACAGCTACATGATCATCGGGTAAGATTAATATTGAAAATATTAGGTTTAAATTTTTGTCCTTCCTCCCCCTACATCAGGAGGATGAGAGAATTACTTCTATATTTAAACTCAACAGAAAATTGCTCATTATAGCAGCTTATATGCACCAAGGTCCACTACAGTAACAATGAGTGTCTCTTGTGTATGTTTTTGATGCCTGTATTTAGGTACTTTTAAATATCACAAGTCACCACATTTTAGCAGAAAGGGGAAGAAAAGATGAAAAAGGCCAGACATTCTTACTCTTACCCCAAACTAACGTTACAGTCGCAATCTTAGATGAGAAGCTTCTTGTCCTGTGAGGGAGCTAGGTAAGCTACACAACCGACTAGAGCTGCTACCAAAGGTCATAGGGAAATCATATCTATGGACTAATGGGTACATCCTCTTAGGAAATGAGAGGTGAAAATTGTCTGGCATTTCCAGACTACTGTACTGCCTTCAAAATTTGTCTCACTGACAGGTTCTTTCTAGGGCTCCTACTCCTCTCACTTCACAAGTGTGCACATGAGCAGGCTGGTCTGATTCACCTGCTGCTAGTTTTTGTGCTCTTCTATCATCTCTTGAAGCCATAAGGGGATGGTGTTCCTGGAGATTTTCTTCTTACACCAATCAATGACTAAGGTCCTCCCAAGGTTGCATCCCTCAATCCACTGCACTCACAAATCAGCGCACGGACATCCCCAAAGGAACACACTGACTCATGATGGTTTGCCTCCATCGGCACCAGTCCAAGATCAGGTGTCCTAGGGTCAGCTGAATACTGAGCACTCTCATGCCCAGACAGGGTAGATGGTATGTCAGGTTGTTCTGGTGAGTCTCTCCTCAACCCCCGAGTATGACCACTCTGTCCAAAGGACAGAACCAGGAATGTAATCAGGACCCGATGAAGGCTCGGGAGGGAAGGACAGCAACAGCGGGGGAAGAATCCCTGGTACTGATCAGGGAAGAGACAGGATGGGAGGACAGCCCTGTGCCCCAAAGCATGGGTAAAAGGCCCTCTATCCATCACTCCCAGTCTTCCAATGCACATAAACGAGCAATGACAGCTCAAGTGGTGCCATCCTCTCAACCCGCTCTACCGAAGTACTGGAGAATGAGGGAGGACCAGGAGTCCAACGTCCAAGTAGGGTGATGGAAGGCAACAAAGCTTCTCCATGAACCGGGAAACAGAAAGTTTGCGGGACTGTATACTCCTGTCCCGCCTAGCTACCAGGATAGCTGGAGGGGACATGAGCCACATCCCTGTAGGATCACAGCCATGGTCCCAGTCCCATGCAGTCACAGAGCCATGACTAAGAACCACACCGGAGCCATCAACACCCTCAAAGTAGAAAGGTGGTGTCATAAGGATCCCTTTACTTACAACTACAGCTGGCCTTCCCGGACTTCCTATTATTCTTCTTAGAAAAAGAAGAATCAGAATCAGAATCAAAGTTGGAGGAAAAGGAGGAGGAAGAAGCGGTGGTGGAGGAAGAAGCAGAAGCGGAGGAAGAAGAGGAGGAGGAGGAAGAAGCAGTGGAGGAAGAAGAAGCAGTGGAAGAGGAAGAAGCAGTGGAGGAGGAAGAAGCAGTGGAGGAGGAAGAAACAGAGGAGGAGGAGGAAGAAGAACGCACACCTCAAGCAACCAATGACAAAACTCCCCATAAAGGCAGAAACCACAGAGGTCATTCCAATAGGAATTACACAGGTTTTTCCAACAGGAACCATATAGGTTATTCCAATGAGAACCACAACACTGAGGAAGAATTTCATGGGTGGGAGGCAAGACACACTCACAGGGGCCTGCAACATGGCAACAAGCAGGGTCACAGGCATAGAGGGAACAGGGGTTACAGGCCTCGAAACCCTAGGCACAAGGGTCGACAGATAGACACAGGATAAGGAGTGGCTAACACAGGGGAAGGGGTGGCTAACACTGGGGAAGGGGTGGCTAACACAGGGGAAGGGGTGGCTAACACAGGGGAAGGGGTGGCTGACACGGGGGAAGGGGTAGCTGACATATGGGAAAGGGAGGTACTACAGTTGGCATCACCAGGATCACTGACATTGGGGGCACAATCTCAACTTTCACCACTAGTGTGACATCAGGAGACACTGGTACCGGGAACATTGGGTGAGAGGTTGTACTAACTACCAGGTCCCTCAACAAAGTCATGGAGGGCCTACCTGAAAGACCTAAGGAGGTCTAAGCCTTCCTAGGTCAAACGTCATCGTCACCGGTCTGCAGGGGAACAGATGGAGACACTCCAACCTCCAATGGGGTGTGACAAACACTGGGGAAGCCCCACTCACCACCAGAGCATGAAAAGCCCATTGATGTACACTTGTGGGCTCCTTCCTTTAGATACACACTTCCCAGAGACTGAGCCAAGGGTGTATGCACTGCATGCATTCACTCAGGAGAAAAAAAACCTAAATATTCTTCGAAATCTTCTTCGGTGTTCCCAGAACAGACCTCAGAGAAGGATCAGTTCTCTTTTTCCCTTCAGGGGCATACGCCTGCCACTGCACTGGAGGCCACGACCTACGCTTGGTAAACGGGGATGACTGCAACCAATCATGCCTCCTACAAAACACACCGAGAGAGAGTAGAGCCCTACAGCCAGTTTACTCATACACCGGTTGCAACATTTACCCTTTACCCAGCAAGTACGAATCTCTAGCCTCATATCCATCATAGCAGTCAACAATCAGCATTCACTTCCTGCAAAGAAAAGAAAAGAAAAGAAATGGAAAAAGTGAGGCTCTTATAACGTGGTGGGGCTCGCCCGCCCACACGACCTGTCATTAATTACCTCATTAATAAAATAAACGGCTCTTCCAGATCAAGCCAAAATCATCTCCCAGTTTAAAGGATGAAATGTTTGTATATGCATAAGAACAAATGAGAGAAGGTATAATTAATTTTTTTTTTTTTGCCCAGAATATAGAAAAAATAAATAAATGAATCTACATAGACCATACAAAGAGGATTTAAGGAAATGAATTAATCAAGCAACAACAACCATACACAGATGACAAAGAAAATGATATGATCATTTTTATGCTGTGAATGAAATATAAAGAAGAAATAAATGTTTTGTCACTTGTGGAGGAAGACAAAATAATGTACAGTATGAGGAAGATAGAATAAAAAATAAAATAAATTGCAAGTGGCTATTCCTCGACCCTGAACCAAGATTACAACTTAACCCAACAGTTAGGTGGGGACCTACCCTAACCAAAGCTTACTTGTTCTTACCTACCAGGAGGGGTCACAAAACCAACCCCAGCTCTAGATAAAATTGCAGTTCCTACTGTATTCATAGGTACCTTTAACTGTTCTTATGAAAATAATTGGTGGAAATCGGTGTTTTCCAAATTATGAACGCTTCAATATTTCAAAAGTTATGAATGAAAAATCATTTTTTTAAAAGGATACCAAACACCAGCATACTAACTAACCTATGGTTCTCCACCTAACCTAACATAGGAGCCACATCCTTACCTACTCAACTATCACGGGGTGCTTGCCACCCTGCAACATCTGCCTTGGACTGACGTATCCTCAACTTACCCTGAGAGTAAGTCTCAACACTATGTTTGCTACCCAGTAATACTTTCGGAGAAAATAAGGTTTTCCTAGTATATTTTTAGAGCCCTTCAAAAATTTTGATGAAGATAAGTGTCAGAAGTCTGTATTGGGTAGTGCGTATAATGTTGGGTTACTGATTCCTTGTCCACCAAAACACTTGCCCACTTGGCTAACAAGCGCAGTGTAACATGTACCATTTGCCAGAACCGAGGAGTATTAAAATAATGTTTAATTGCGAGCATAGCAAGCCCCGCCATTGCGAAGACCAGTAAGTGAATAATTAATGTTAGTTCACTACCAACATAGCAATAGATACAATAAGATACGGGTGACGACCATAGGAAGAATTCTCGGGGTATATGTATGATAGCGGCCACCTGTATGTTTGATTATGGCCAACTTAGCATACGGCTGTGTAAGGGGAGTTGCAGGGGGGCATCAGCCCCAGTTAGGTGAAGTAGGTAAGGACACGACTTGTTGGTTAGGTTAGGGGGAAAAGTTTGGGTCAGTTGATGTCCATTTTCAGTCCACAAAGGAGAAACTGGCCACAAATATACAAAGGCTCCGAATTCTCGTTTTCTCTGCGAGCAGCAGGCCTGGTAACCCGATGACCTACACACATACCTCTGTAATTCCTTAGTTAAATAGACCCCTTCTAACTAATACTTCCCTCTTATTCAATAACATTCCATACCCTACGGTGGCATAACCAATCAACGACTCTAACCAGGCGACGTTAACACAACTTCTGGTTGCCTATCATGATGTGGACCCCAATCAAGATATCCTATGGATAAACTACGTGTAACAATGTCTGACTTTCATCACTCCCACAGTTAATAGGTAACACGATTTACCAAAGGTGGGATGTGCCCATTTGTACAATTACCGTAACCAAAGTATAAAAGGGTTCTAGGCTAGGTCTGACAGCTTGTTGACCAAAATTCTCTATTTCTATGAATCTATTATACCCTAGTTTTGCCTTTTGTAAAGAATGAAGGATTAACTCACCTAAAGACAAAGTTTCTAGGTTATTTAATAGGACTTAGATGCCGGACTGAGGAGATAAAGGGCTTTTGACGGGGCTGTTTACATTATACATTTCCTAAACTTGACGTCAATCAAACTTTTGTTTATGTTCTGTTGTGAATTTCTGCGTTTGCAACTTCGGGCATTCGAATATTGATTCTCATCAAATCTTCAGTTTTGTTGTATAACATGTGTATATGATTATATTGCACATTCAAGTATCATAATAATTATTACTATAATATTAAAAATATTTTTGTCCCGTTTAACACTATAAACAATATTCTTTGGGTCTTGATTTATAATTTCTAAGAAGCACTACATCATCCGTTTGGTTTCCTGATAATGATCAAAGGATAATGATGTAAGTTGTATACCACAATAAAACTAAAACAATCATTCAAAAAGCTTGTGAGAACATAACATCTGTTTGATGATGTTTTAGCTTCGTTTGATTTTGATATACTGTCTTTAAACCTATAGGATAATAGTTATAACAATGATAGTATGTGGGAAGCATCTATAGTAGGTAGATAGATAGGGCAGGGCACCAGCTACCTGTTGATATACTACCGCTAGAGTTATTGGGTCTTTTGACTAGTCAGACAGTAATACATTCTATGCCCCCCCCCCCCCCGCCCCGCGCTCTCTCTCTCTCTCTCTCTCTCTCTCTCTCTCTCTCTCTCTCTCTCTCTCTCTCTCTCTCTCTCTCTCTCTCATTACGACTTATTTTTCTATAGTTTATACCACGGTCCAGATAGACCTTGGTTTATACATACACCGAATAGTCTTGCCTATTCTTTCCACATTCTCCCCTGTCCTTATAGGCCTACACCTGACAGCACTGAGATTACTAAACAATTCTCCTTTGCTTAAGTGGTTAACTATTGCAATGTAATTGTTCAGTGGCTACCTTCCTCTTGGTAATGGTAGCGGAGACTAGCTATGATAGACAGCTCTTCTAAGAGAAGGCGACTCCAAAATAAAACCATTGTTCTCTAGACTTGGGTAGTGCCATGACTTCTGTACCATAGTCTTCCACAGTTCACTGTCTTGGGTTAGAGTTCTCTTACTTGAGGATACACTCGGACACTGTTCTATCTTGTTTTTCTTCCTCTTTTTGAAGTTTTTTTTTACAGTTTATATATGAAAGATCTATATTAATGTTGTTATTGTTCTTGAAATATTTTATTCTAATTGTTCATTACTTCTCTTATAGTATATTCCCTTTCCTCACTGGACTATTTTTCCTTGTTGGAGCCCTTGAGCTTATCGCATCCTGCTCTTCCATCTAAGGTTGTAGCTTAGCAATTTATAATAATAATAATAATAATAATAATAATAATAATAATAATAATAATAATAATAATATACGTATGGTATGTGGGCAAGAATTCTTAGGTCGATGATTGTTAATTTTAGTCATGGGTGATTTTGGAGCTTTCTGTATTAATTATCTATTGTTTTACTCTGTCGCGTCTTGAATATTGTTTTCCACCTAGTTCTTGACCAGCTACAGTGTGTCTTAAATTGTAGAGAGAAAAATAAAGATCGTGTGAGAGTAGTAGTAGCTTGGTCCCCTACACTCAAGCTACTATCGCTGCTGTAAGAGTTAGACATGCTGATGACCCATATAGACTATTCGAAATTAGTGTGAATCATGCAATAGGAGGAAGAACGTTTTGTTATGCTGCACCGAGACTCTTCAACGACCTTCCACTTGATGTCAAGAATAGCAAAAATGTGGCAGCTTTCAAGAAAATCCTGAAGACTTATCTCTTTGGAAAGTGTTATAATAGTGATCTGAAAACCATTAAACCTGAATAACTGAAAAGATAGAGCAAAATATTAACTGGAAAGAAATTATTTTCACATACCAAGGCCCGCCTGAACAGACTCTTAGTGTCTGATGGAGGGCGAGAAATAAACCCCTAAAAGTAAAAGTAAAAAAAAAGTAAGTAGTGGTGCCATACAGACCTTGGGTGGTGCAGTAAAGCCGTGTTTGCTAAGTGCGATCGCATTGTGAGCCGATGAAAACTACTTCATTTAGCATAATTATATCAGTTGTAAATGAAAAATGTCTGTAGGAAATAAAAGTGCTCATAAACCTTCAATATGATGAAAAGGGATATACAGTATTTATTTGACCCACGGGCAGATCTGAAACAGGAAAAGATAAAGGCTAAGAGTAGTGTGACATGTGAAGAGTGGTAGCCTACCATAACGTGTATTTTTTTCTAATTTAGAGGGTATTAAAGGTGATATTAAAAAAATAAGTGAATTCGTCTTAATTACATGGATATAATGCATTTAATATTAAAAGGGTGTAAGTTTAAGATATGTGCAATAACTCAAGTTATCAGAACCCGACGGCCAAATTATCTAAAGAGAATTACTACACGCGCAGCCATCGAATCATGTCGACACTAGAATAATTACATATGATTTCAAGTTACTGGAACCAAGATGTATGTCCACTATAGGTTCTAGAGTTTTTAAATATGAGGCTCCAAGACTATATATAACAAGCTCCCAATGGACATTCGAAATACTGAAGATATTGAGGTTTCCAAGAAGAAACTGAAAACTTTCTTGCTTTCTAGGTGTTTCGACAATTAACGCAGAATACGTTGTGTGATACTTTAATTACTTAAGGATGTATACGACAAACTAACCTTATAGGGTCCTGTAGGCCTAGTGCGTAAGATTTCCTGGCATGATAGAACCTGGTAAACAAGCCTTAAAGTAAATTTTAAAGGAAATTATTGTATTGAGGGGTGAAAACTGATCTTGATAAAAAAAAAAAAAAATTCAGAAAGAGTCAATTGGTGGATTCATGAACATTTTCTGTAAATCTAATTATTATACCAAAGAAATTTGAATTCTTGGATAATTTCGCGAAAGCAATTGAACGATTTGATGCTGCTGAGAGGGAGACCTTTCTGCTCCTAAAATGTGGAAGGTATTTTTTACGAATCAAGTTAAAAAAAAAAAAAAAGTGACTTGCTGGTTAAAAGGTTTTCTAAAACTTCAGTTAAATAAAAAAAAAAAAACAGGTTACTTATACAATTGTTGATACGAGGTATCCTTTCATGGTGGCTTAATGCTGTTCATGTTCCTGATGGGACCAGTAAAGATAGGTCAACGACCAAAGTAGATAGCATGGAGAAGATGCTGTGAGAAAATAGACTAAAACAACAACAAAAATCTAAAGTATTACATGTATGGTATGGTACGGTCAATGCATTAGTCGACAGGAACGGTTTTTTTTTTTTTTTTTTTTCCAATCCCTTAGCCCAAAGGAGACGATAAGTATGTTATTTCAGAAACTGGCCGAGAGTGGGAGGGATTTCTTACATAATTCTAAAATGCGATCTCAAGTTTCGAATAGCTATTCATGATGAAGGGGACAGATATACATGCATGTCATAGATCATGTGTTAAAAATTTTTTACCCTCAGAAATATGGTCATAATACTAAAGAATGTACAATGTTAAATATAGTAGAGTTTGTGGAAATTGTGTTCGTAATTGTAGGATATCTAGGTGCGCAGGGTTACATCTAACGAAATAATTTAATTTTGATTGTTTCTAATGTGTAAAATAAATGAGACAACATATAAAAAAAAAGATGCTGAATACAAAGGGAAATCTATGTGTTGAAAAGCTTTGGTATGGTAAAAAATATAGTAGTCTAGACTGTGGAGTAGCTGCAGATACTGATCAAGGACTCAAACGTATGTTTTACATTGCGCCAGTTGGAAATGGAACCGTTCAAATTAGAGTTTATAGATAGGACTCATTTAATATTGATATTCTGTGTAGCAATGATAATTACAGACGGTGCTGATTACCTTGCGGGTATGCTCATCGTCAAGTATTGTGATATAACTGATTTTGTAACTTACATCTAATGCATAATGCAACTCATTGAACTTTACGAATGTGCATGTGAAAATAGGAGAGAGTCTTACAGGGAAGGTACCCTTGATAAAGACTAGACCTGATAAAGCAAAAGACTAGATGTGCTCAAGTCTTTGCTATTTCATAAACTGTTCCAAAGTCTGATAATCTTTCGTATTCAGTTCTTCTTGGACTACTTACTTGATTGAAGGGCTATTTTTTTTTATCCTGTCACGCATGATAAACCTGTGGCCTACTGGACCTACAAGGTTTGTTTGTTGTGTACAGATTTAAGTATTTAAAGTATCGCCCAACGTATTCCGCGTTAATTGTTAATTCAAAATCATCAAAGCACTTAGATAAAAAGAAAGCCTTCAACCTTTGAAGGCCTTAATATCCTCAGTCGTTGTTTTATAATCTTTGGGGCCTCGCATTTGAAAGCTCTAGAACCTACAGTAGACATACATATTGACTCCAATAACTTGAAACAATATGTATCTATGCTTGTGTCGACACGATTCGTCAGCTGCATGGTATGTATCAATTCTCTTGGATTTCTTTAAACGCCCGGTTCTGATAACTTGATGAGTCTGCATATATCTTAAATGTTATTGCGGAGTTAATAGACAGGCAGTATTTTTTATCAATCCTACTCCTCTGTTTATTATGTTTTGAAATGTCTTAAGTTGCACTTTGGTTAGATTATAGTAGGCCTAAATGGAGTTACATTAATCAATTTGGAAATAACACAGTTTGTCACAAGTTTCTTTACAGACTATTGCTTCTCTACAAAAGTAATGTTTCCAAGGTAATATCCAGCGATTATTCCTACATTATTAATATGGGCACTGAGAAACAAATTACAGACAAATGATAGACCTAGGTCACGAATTCTACTAGCCATCAGGATTAGGTTGTAATTAGTATTCATTTGGATGTCATCCAAGATTCTTATTTTTTTTTCTAACCACCATAAACTTATTTTTATTTCCATTTAGCTTGTGTAATTACACTAACACTAGTAAGAAAGTGGTTTAAATTTTCAACGTTACCATTAATGTAATTTGTGGCGAAGTATAATTGTGTATCCTTCAAATATCTTAAATTTCAATTCATGTCTCTGGGTTGCTTTTGATAGACCTATAGATGCGAAATAAGATTGGGCTTAAGACTCTGGTTAATAGTTCACATATTTAGTAAGAGTTCGTTCACAGTAGTTTTTGTCTACCAATTAATTTTCAAACACTCAAAAGATTCATCTTCAATGTCAGTGAATTGTAAATCATTAAGTTCATGCACAACTGTCCACTACGTACTCCACCAATTGCTACTAAAAAGAGCGAATTTTTACTTATATTTTCGAAGCTCAGATTAAATTAAAGAATGTAATGTTATCGGTGAGCTAACTGATATGACAACAACGGGAATTTCGATATTTGGATAGGTGATACGTAATCACGAAGCGAAATAGCTTTATTGAACTATTAGAATAATATCAGCAGGAGCTAGAACCTTCAATTATTCGATCTAAGGTTGTATGTAGCAAGTCCTTACTTGATATCAGAAGGATCAATGATGTAAAGGCTTTCAAGAAGTTGAAGACTTTTTTTTTTTTTTTTTTTTTAAATACCAAGATAGCGTCGATTTGAAAATTAACATGGATTACGCTATATGATTATTTAGATACTTAAGAATGTATATTATTAACAATTTATTTTTTAGGTCCTGCAGTATACAAGGGCTTTCCGTGTAGCATTGGAGTCTGCAGCAATTAAGCAGAGTAAAGTACTTGAATCTTTGACACTAGTAATTAAAGCAAAGTGCAGATAAATTCTGATTATGTAGTATCAAATGAGTCTTAAGAGTGCAATTTCGTTATTTTTACTTTTTTCTTTTAGTTTGTTGCATATTGTTTTTCCAAATATAAGCGAGATCTAGACTCCAGTTTTCTTCCTTCTTTTCGATATCATGACGTCATTGGCAGGCCTCTAAAATTGACAAAAGTTAAGTTCCAAAATCAAATAATATATGGAAAATAAAATATAAGATATACAAAATCATAATAAATGATAACTTAAATTTGTTTTAACAACCGTTCATACTTCATAAATTTATAAAATGTTTATTACATTACAGAACATTATTGGAACATTATTGTCTGGTTCGTGACGTCAGGCACAAACCTAAACATTTCCCTTCACAGCGTCTGCTTCGTCGGGTAAGGACGTGCTCCTCTTCCTAGAAATTTTTATCCTGATTCATCTGTGAATTTATACAGTGCATTTGTTATATCCAAGTTCTAATTGATTCTTCATTTATTACAGATTCGACATACGGCAATATGCGTGCAAAGGTAAGTAAATGTTATGTGGATACTTTGTTTTTAAAATAAGCTTTTCTGGACATGGTGTACCGACGTGGTCCATGCTAAATAGGGATTGTGAATTTGTCTTTCGTAGGTGTTATTGGTTATTTGTTTTTTAATAGTTCTATTTACAGTATTACGCATTGTTTTACCGTTAGTGATTGTGTTTTTTATTTTTTATTTGCTTTTGAAATTTTATTAAATAGAACCAAACTATAGTGTATGGATAACGCAAGCTAAGTCCTAAACTGTTGTGAAGTAATCGTAAAGACTGAACTGGAATTAATTGTACCAACTAGTCAAAGTGTAAATATTAAACAGCTAAAGGAACGTAGGTCGACCGGCCACGTGTAGTTAACTAGGTTTAGTGCGCAGTAGGTCTAGTACGCAATTGGCTAGACCTAGGCGGGTAAGGTTCATGACTGTAGAAAGGGTCGTCAGTGTTTTAAAATTTTGCAACCGTAGTTATAACCTAATCAGGGATAAACGTTACCGCTATGTGGGCGTAAAATTCGTAATATAGTAGTCAATTCTAGTTGGATCTCCGTAACCGGAATTATAATTTACTGTATTGTAAATACCCTTTGCCTAAACTTTGGAACCTCGTTGTTCAATGTATCAAGCATGGAGCTTGTATAACCAGACTTTGATAATAAACGATGAGAAAGTTAGGTCAAGTTTATTGAAATGCGCATCGATATCTTGGATTCGATTGTCTGGAGATGTCAACATTCATGAAGGCCGCTTTGTCCAATTTACATGACAGATCTTTGAAAAATTCTTGTTATATATATATAGGTAATTTAATATAGGATGCTCCAATGTTCTTCTTGTTATATATATAGGTAATTTAATAAAGGATGCTCCAATGTTCTACAGAATTGGGTCAGAGTTTACGGAACCCAATGGGAATGTTTCGAAAAATTACTTACAACAAAGTAACACCTAAACTACCCTATAGAAGAAATAGGGGCATTCGTTAAAATTGTACTTTACAAACTACCCTTGTGTATTTGTCACTAACCATTGTTAGCCGTACATGAAAGGGAAGAATGCTTTACGCTGTTTCCAATGCTTTCTATTATATGTAACCGGTGCTGGCTTAGTATGTGGCCTATGAAATTCTATCTTTTAGTATGTCCTAACCTAGCAAGCCAGGTAGGCCACATGCTAAACGGAATAACAAAGGTAGAGTGCATACTAAACTGGCACCATGCAAGCACTTCCAGCTCAACTTTCAACTATTGTCTTCTACCCAACATGTTCCCACCATCCATCCACAACTCTCTTTATTATCTTTGTAATCTTGTCTAATTATTGTTCAAGCTTTCAGGGAAGGATTCCTGTAATGCACATCAATGTCCTCTCTTAGTCCATGCAATAACACTAGTCTGATTACTTTGCTATAGATATTTATTATTAGAAGTAGTATTCTTGCTCTTCTATCGGTCTTGACCCCTATACCCCTATCTTGATGGGCTATTTTTTTCTATATAAATACATTGCCTGATTTTCTAAACTTATGAACCTAAGTCCCCCCCCCCCCTGATTATTCGGGTCTAGGTCGAGGCTTCGCCTTTGCATCAGCGCGTTTTGTGGCTTTAGTTTTGTGTTCCTGATTTTCACTTTTCTTTTTCAACCACATTTGTTGTAGTATATTTACCATTTGTGCACAGTCTTTGTATGGTTGTTGAAGCTCTATTGCTTTTCTTTTATCTGTGGACAAAATATGAAGTGCTGAAAATCCTCTTCTATGTTACAAAACATTTTATATTTTTCCTTGGTGTCTTTTTTTTTTATAGTAAAGCCCAATGTGTTTGTCCTTGCACTGAATGATACAATTAACAAATGTATTGTCATATACTTCCTTGATTTCATTTTTCCAGTATTTATGCAAATATAGCATTACACTAAATTGAGCATTTAATCTCCTTGACCTGGTGCTCAATGCCCACTCCATTTCTGGTTACTATCTTCATTACTGCCCCCCCCCTCTTTCCCTTCTAGTTTTCTCCTGTCTACACATTTACAATAGTCTTGTTTGTTGTGCAATGTCTTGGTCTCAACTTGCCTCATGTCAGAAGTGGTTTGGGAGTTTATGGATATTACCGCCAGTGAAAGAATACAATAAATTAAGCTATACTTGAAAGCATTCGGTTGTATGTATATTACGCTGCTAAATTGTGCTCATTTAAATTTGAGTCATTTTCAATACTAAAGATCTCAGAGCTCAAATTTCTAGTTAACTGCCTTTATATTGGATCATCTATTAAGATTTTTGTCACAAAAGCAGGATACTGGAAGGGGGTTGGTGTGACGGTCTGAACGATCCCCGTCTCAGAAATATCCTTGATAATCTGCGCATGCACGAACATTACCGTTTGCCAGTGCATACGAGGTAGTTTTATTTTCCTGTAATGTTAGCGTGCGCAGCTCAACATTACCGCTTGCCAGTACATACGAGCTTGATGTCTTATTTTCATGCGAGCGAAGCGAGCTAATGATGCGAAAGAACAAATATACAATGTCAAGGAGAATTCTGTGTGAGACTGGGGGATCGTTCAGACCGTCGCACCGGGTTACAACGGGGAGAATAGCACAGTGAGGAAATAAAATTAGAAAGGGGGCAATTAAACTTGGAATTTTTGGAGATATGGATATGTACTCCAAATAGTATGATGTAACAATTACCTGGCTTTTTAACCAATTACGAGCTTCCAAATATTATTGCACCTTATCAGATCAGATTCAGGTTGAGGCTTTGCCATTGCAACAGCGTGTCTGGCTTTAGTTTTGTGTTCCTTATTTTCACCAGTTTTCTTTTCATCCACATTTGTAGTACATTTTTCTTATTTTCAATATTTTCTTCAATTTTTGTTTCACCCTCCCATGTCAGTCTCCAAGTAGCGTAATTTTCTATAAGTCTGCAGTTGATTATGATGAAAATGCTCGCCGTTCAGCGTATAGTATAACTATTGTTACTAATGAAAGTATAACATTACTGCTTGCCATTACATAGCTTGATGTTTTTCTATTTTGCAAGGAAGCGAGCCATGGCGGAGAAATAAAAACACTAGAATGTTTAGTGAATCGTAGAGAACTATAAAATTTTCAGCAGCCAATTGCATGAACCATGTGTTTCCATGTTTTCATTTTTTTTTTATTTATCATCTCGGATCATTAAATTGCTGCAAATCACTGGTTTAGTATTTGTCCCATAGGTTTTTGTTAGTATTTATCCCATAGGTTTTTGTTATATAAGAGGTCATATGTTTACTGAAAGTTACTAGTTTGTCAACTTTCAAACTAGTTTTCCTTGCTATGCTAATTTTGCATGTTCAGCCATTAAATTTAGCTGAAGTGTCTGACAAAAGCGGTTCATTGTGAAAAGTAATCCACCAAAATCATGTTTCTCTATGTAAAGAAATCCTGTAATGGGATGATCTTATAGAAAATCAATTTGCAAGTAGTGAGTACCTGTTGATGAAAGAGGGCCAGTGGGATTTGGATGTACCGTATTAGTTTGACAAGATTGTATCAACCTTAATGTATTAAATTGATTGTACACTTGCAGGTCTTAACATAAATTATATGGGTATATCCCTTGGTGCTTATAGACCTAGCTGCCTGTGATGTAGGTATCCACATTCGTGCAAGGCTGTTTGCATTGTTATAAATGTCGGTTGTTGACCCCCTTTAATTTATTTGAGTAATTTTATGACTGAGTGGCCTGTGGTCAGTCGAAGTGAAAGATAGTAATGTCTGGTACCGTAAGATAGTTTTTGCCTATACCAAGTGTTATTTTCCTAACGGTCTATACTAATATATTGCCACAAGAATGCTATTAAAGTCACGTGAGCACATATTTTCTTTGTAGATTACTAGATTTTCCCATCCCAGTAATTGAACCACTGTGGCGATACTTGTTAGTAGAGACAAGATAGTCTAGAAATATTAAATGGAATTAAGGTAAAGTCTTCTATTGTCTGGTGCAGTCACCCTACAGTGAGTTGCTCTATATGTTAGCTAGTTTTTCCTTATTGAAGGCTTTCCTCGTTCCCCAGCTCTGTATGAGTAGTTACTCATTTTGGTTGGTTAATGTCTTCCTTATAATAATTGTAAAATTAAGTTTACTCTGGTGTATCTAGCTTTTAAAAATAAGCGACGATTGTAAATTGTTATCTTTTCTTTCAGTGGAGAAAGAAGCGTATGCGCAGGCTTAAGCGTAAGCGCAGGAAGATGCGTGCAAGGTCAAAGTAGACTGTTCTCCCTTTATAGTGAGTATTTGTATTGTCATGTGGTGTTCTTAACACAGGTCTACACATGAAACTTGTAATATTGTAAAGTTAACTTTACTGCAGTACTATAAAAACTAATATTAAGTCTGAAATGTATCTAATGATGGAACCTCAATGAATTCGATTACCTACATTGCATTACTAGAAACCTTAATCTTAAATCAAGAGATGTATCTATTGATGAAACTTGATATAAATATTTCTGAAGTTGCCTGTAATGTTTACACATGAAACTTATATTTTCAAGATCATATTGCAATACTAGAAACCTTATATTTGAATAAAATGTCTACCTGAATCTAGTATTTTCAAGGCAACCTTAGTTGCATGACTAGAAACTTCCTTTTTGAAATCCGTAATGTATTTGCTCCATTAAAAACACGTGCATTTTCATAGTAATCTTGTTCCTAATCAATATTTTTTTTTTCAGGTAAGCTGCAGTCTGCCAACTGTGATGCTGCTGTACTTTTAAGGTTCACTCAATAAATGTGGGAGGTAAATCTGTTGTATATTTTTCCTTTGATCTACTTTTTTTTTTACCAATGAACATTAAAATATATGTATACAATATTTTACCTGTTTATGGCTTACATATTTAAAAAGTATCAGAAATTAATGACCTGGTGTCTGTTATAGAAGAGAATGTGTTGAATCTGTAGTCTGTAATAGAAAGTAACTGAAAAAATGAAAAAAGACAGATGGCTAACCTGTAATGCATAT
The DNA here is from genome assembly GCF_036898095.1 of Palaemon carinicauda. Taxonomy (NCBI): domain Eukaryota; kingdom Metazoa; phylum Arthropoda; class Malacostraca; order Decapoda; family Palaemonidae; genus Palaemon; species Palaemon carinicauda. The sequence continues at coordinate 11,243,132 of NC_090768.1, forward strand.
TTATCCTTGCCTTTTGTATATGATGAACTTTAAAATTAAAATTGTTAACTGAAGGTGCATTCCTAAGGCCTAGTGCCAGGCTTAATAGCCCATAGTAAAGTGCCTCAATTTCACAAGGGCAAGGCCTGGATAGCCCAAGATTTTCCCCACCCTGTTCTACCCTACCATTGCCTGAGAAAAAACTAGTGTAGAGCAATTGAAAGATTTGCCTCACAGGACTCTATCGATTTCTGCCCATTGTTGCTGTGGCTCGACAGTTTTAGGCCATCTCGATCATGTTGTGCACTAAATGTAAGAGGTGTACCTACAGGTCTTATTGCCTCTGCTTTCAGTACAGTATACACTTAACCCATGGTGTAAAATACCCTACACCCAGTATATATTTTATTACTTAAATAATGATACAAACCAGTTATTTAACTTACTAGTCCTATGCAGATACAAACAAGTGATGGGTGTTTACTGTCTAACAATTTAGCTATAACGCGAGCCCACAGGCTGTACCTCATGAACAGTCTCAATTGTTACTTTATCCTGCGAGGCGTTTTGTCGAAACTACGAAGAGAGCTTGCCCACATGTCGAGCAAGCTCTTGTTAGTATGATCATTCTCATGAGGAAAAACAGAAAATCTTGAATTGGACAGGTCCATGGACTGTTCAGAACCTTCCCTTCACCCCCCAAAGAATGGGACTTGGAGCTCATGTTGGTTAGCGTCCCCCTGGTGCTTAGAAGAAACTTTATTTCTATGCAGATACAAACTTCAAGTTATATAAATACGGTTACTTTAATTTTTTTCTCTCAGACAATCTAGGAAAAGATAGGATTGCATAATACTTTGGCTGAGTAACTAGTCTGGCGGGCCTGGCTGCTGTTGCAAGACAGTCTTCACTAGTTTAGTCATATTACGAGAATGAACTCCTTCGAGACCCCTGCATTTACCATGCACTCGTTTTAAGTACTGTTCTTGTGCCTTTCGTTTCCATATACAATGTCGCATAACTATCATTGTGGATTCAATTATGGCTAGTAAACCTAATATGCCTTCAATGACAGGCTGTGGTGGGTCCGAATGGCACCTTCAGGTAGATGTTGATCCACATTGTTTACCACTTTTTGAAGAGATTTTCAGTGGAATAACAGAGTACTAAAATGAAGTGGGCCAAGATATACCAGATGAGATCGCTCTCTTCTACAAGCAATGGTAAGAAACTTATTGCGAATTCTTTGTCAAACCTGGTTATCGTATTATGGATGCAGCTGCCACACTTTCCCTGATTCTTTTGAAGAGTTTACCTTATATAATTGATTATCCCGAGAAGACAATTCCCTTGGAGAGTAAATGTCTCCATGCTCCCATTCAAACGTGCCATTCCTCCTTCATGTACCCTTGGCTTTGATCTCTAGCGATGCCTGGACCAGAATAAGATCTTAAATGATCTTTTGGGCTTAAGTCAAAATTGTATAGTTGTAATGTTCCTGATGTCCCTTTGAATGAGATTGGCAACATGATTGATAGGCGTATCTCTCTTCATGTGCCAAGGTACTGAGTGAAGGACAAACCGCTGATCAATGACTATTGTGGACATTCTTATTTGGAGTAGCAGGTAGCTCAAGTCCAACTGATAACCGCCCAGTTTCCATAACTCGTCTAAAAGTTTTTGAACGTCTAAATAGGTTGACAAAGGTAATAGTCTGTCCCCTAGTTACAATCATCAATGCTGTACGGAAATTCCTAGATTGTTGTCAAATTTTGTTGATTGACCTTGATTTTTAGTGCTTAGTTTCAGCGTTAATCATGATGCCCTCGTTTTTCTTGGCATCGTTATTGAATTTATTGAGTAACATTGCATTGAGTTGGGGACCATATGGAGTACTGTATAGGAATGTAATATTTTGTTCCGCAGCGTAGTGTTCTTGTCCCATTACTTCTCTTACTATATACAAAATACATGTTTGGCCTAGAAAACAAGCTTTTTGCATATCCAGTGGATGCTACTCTTCGTCAATTACGTCGATTGACTGTAGACCTGGAGTTGCTGAATCCCTTCATAGAGATCTAGTCGAGGTTAGTGCATGGTGCAAATTATGGGTCAAGTTGAATCCTAGCAACTTGGTATGATTACAAGTGGCTCCTGAACATCCATATCTCGGCATTGATTGATTTACCTTTGACTTTGTTTTAGGTGTGATTCTCAACTGCAAATTTGCTTTTGAGAAACATTAGATCTGATCAATTGCACAAAAAACTTAACTTGAAAATCTTTTAAGGTTTTCTGTGATCACACTGAAGCTTTAATTCTTTCATTCTACCTTGTCTCGAGTATTGTTCTCCTGTCTGGTCTTCCGCTGCCGATTCTCATCTTAATGTGTTGGAAGGAACTTCTGGTCTATTAAATTTCTTATTCCTGTACCACTTATTAGGCTGGCACCGTTCAATTTTTCATTATACATCTTTCTTGAGATTCTTTATAATTCTGACCATCCTTTACAATCGGATATTTCCTTCTCCATCAGAGGATAATTGGGTAGTTGAATTGGTACAACTTCTAAAGTTCAAACTTGAAGAAAATGTTTGTTGAACAGGCTGACAATGAGTACTGTATAATTGGTTTTGATATTTTTGAAATATTTTATTTTTAATTTTCATTACTTAGGAAATAGTTTATTACCTTAACTCACTGGGCTATTCTTCCCTGTTAGAGCCCTTGGTCTTATAGCATCTTGTTTTTCCAGCCAAGGCTGTAGCTTGGTTAGTTATAATAATATAGGGGTAGTGGGATTGCTTTTGATCTGTCCGCAACCCCTAGACTCGGCAATGCCAAGCTATTCTCAAGAAGCAATCTTCTAAGCCTACAAGTGCTGAGAAATAATGACAAAACCCTCATTATTTCCTATAAGTCTGTATGCGCTGCTGTTCCAACACATGATGTGCCACCCGCCTATCCTATGCGTGAGGAATTTCCTCTGCGTTTTTGTCAGGCCAGTGTTAATGCCCGCCATGAGCTTGCTACTGTGTCTTGAGCCCTTTGATGAACGTCACACGAGGGAGAAGTTCTACATCGTCACTTCGTTATTTTAGTTTTCCCTGATTTTAGAAACCGGCTACATCTCAGTATCCGAGTCACAAGTTATGCTAATAACAACCCCATTGCTTGACCTGAACAACTGCACACTAGTTCGTTGCCTAATGATTGTAATTCTTCAAATATTATGAGTTCTTCGGACGAATGGAGATGTCTTTTTGACAATTCTTTCCAGGTGCTGGGAGTGGAAGGGCCCCAGGAATTTTTTCCCTTTTTTCCATAATTTACATCCCCTTCTGATGTAGGTGATGTTACTTTGGTTAAGTGTCGTAGGATAGGCCCAGGCAACCCGCAGAGAAATCCTCGCAAAAATAAATTTGATAATTCCACCTTGCAGTCTGCAGATGGAGCCGGAAACTTACTACGCGAGTTATCTGGATGCCTCCCATTAATTTTCCTCTTCCTATTCTTGCCACTATGAATGCTGTAAGGGGAACGATTGATGTCACTGGAAAAGTTTAAGAATCATGTTATAACTCTTAGCTGAACAACCACTTATCCCCAAAGTGGAACCCCCATTTGACCTTATCATAACTCCAGATAACCTCGGTGTGTAATCTGCCCCAGCTTATCTGATGTATCTCTGCAATTTAGTAAAATCATCTTTTCAGTCCTTTTTATGGCCTAAGTGAACTAAATGCGCAAACCTTTACAGACTATTCTATCATTTCAATAGAACAGCAGGTGCTCAAAATTCCTGCCCTTGGCCCTTTCTTGCCAAACATTTTTCCACTATTAACACTGATGTTGCTAACTTTGGACTGTCCAAAACAGGTGATAAATTATACAACCTCCTTTTCCATCTTATTTGGTTCTGAAGTGGCAAACAGTGGCTATGCCCACAATCGTTTAAGGGTTCCTGTCGTTCTGTCTGATTTTGTCAGATTCTGAACAGAGTCCAAGCATCCCAAGGCTAGTAGCACCAAAGTTGCCAAAAGAGGAGTGGAATGCAGACCTGGAACTTCTCACAGAGACTCCAGGAGAATCATAAGAATAACCTAAATCAACCACACTAAGTTCCACGAAACCCTGTTGCCTGTCGCTTCACTGCTGGAGACTCCAGGATCTCTGTAAGAAAGGCTTTTCTGGATTAACCTGGCTATGTGGGAAATCTGTGATTGGTGTCCTGGGCGGGGGTGGAGGGGGGGATTTCTCCACTCAGGCCTCTATTCTCTCTATTGCAGACCTATTTAGTATACCCGAGAAATTACATCGCTTTCAATCACTGTGGTTAAATGTTATCGCTTGACCCTGAGCCAGGTTTTCTAACTAAACTCGGTTGGTCTCCAAATGGGAGGTCACTCTCATTAGGAATTTTGAACATACTTATCCTCTGTGAGAACTCAGGTTCTCGGGGCCGTAGGAATAGTACCCTACGAACCAATGCATAGAGCCTTAGACATGGACCTTACCCCAAAGACTTTCTGCTTGCTTTGGCTTCAGCTAAGAGAGCAATTGAACTGATCTGGGAGAGATTTTTTTTCATATACAGTACTCTGGTCTGATTTGAGGCGTTATTTTCTTTTACTGTGATCTGACCTGAACATTTTTTTCATTGTACTGTGGTGTGATCTAAGTTTATTTTTTTTTACTTGGGTCTGATCAAACATTGAAAATCGTAAGGCATCCTGTTATTGGTCTAAAGAACAAAATCTTGACTACATATATAGTTGGATGAAAGATAATTTTTATAAAAAGCCAAATCACAAATCTTAGCAATTTGTACTTAGTGCCAATATATCCCTGTGTGTCGTAAGAGGCGACTAAAAGGGACGGGGTGAGGGAACTGGGAACCCCTTCTCATGTATCTTATTCCTGAGAGACATCAAAGAGGGAGCTGGTGGTTGAGTGAAGGTACGGTGAGGCTTTATTGCTGAGTGAATGTATTACAAGTAAAGAACAGGCAGTGGAATGAAGTAAGGAATTATCATCTAGGTTAATAAGGGTAAGGATTAGGTTGGGTAGGGAATGTTGGTCTTTTGTTAGTGTGTATGGGCCAGGTTGTGAGAATAATGTACAAGAGTGGAATGAATTAGTTTGGTGTGTAAAAGGAATTATGTAGTTGTCATGGGTGACGTAAATGGTAGAGTGGGTGCGGGGCAGCTGTTGGGTGTCATTACGAAATATGGCTTACCAGGTGAAAATGAGAATGGTGAGAGAGGGGTAGGTATATGTGTTGAGCAAGAGCTGATAATAAGTTGTAGGTTTTTCCAAACAAAAGATATGTATACATAGGTAAGAGCAGTAGAAAGAGCATTAATCGATTATTTGTTGATAACTAGAAGAATCTATGGAACATTGAAAGACATGTACTTTTTTATGGGTTTGGCGAACAGTATGTCTTATAATTTTTTGGTGGAAGGAACATTAGTTGTAGCAAAAGAGGTGGGTGTGGGTGCGCATTGTTACAGGAAGGTGGGGAAGGTTTTGAGTTAAAACCAGAGGTAAAAAGTGGGTGTCAAGAAAGATTGGAAATGGCATACGACTGAGTGAAAGTGAGTGGCACTGGTAATTTGGAGGAGTGGAAGTTTGTAAAAGAAAAATTTATTGGGATGCAAGTGATGTGTGTGGCAAGGAGAGTGTTAGAGGATGCATAGTAAAGGGGGGAGTGAAGATAAAAGTTGAAGAGAAAATGAGGACATTTGACGAATGGCTGCACAGCGAGTGTAGAGAATTAAGAAAGAAAAAATGTGGAAGTAAAACGTAAGGCAGCTGAGGCAAAGGGGTCGGCTAACTCAGTGGGGTGAGGGATTGGGTCATTTGTATGAAGAGAATAAGTAGTAATTTTGGAATGAATTGAAGAGGAAGGAAAGGTGGTTTGAGAATTGAAGACGGTGAAAGATGGAAATGGAAGGTTGGTAAAAGGAGAGGAGGCAAGGAAAAGGTGGGCAGAATATTTTGAAAGTTTACTGAATGTTGAGGATAATAGGGAGGCAGATATAGCTGTTGCAGTTGTTGGTGTGTCAGTGATGGGAGAGGAAAATGAGAGAGATTACAAGAGAGGAAGTGAGGAGGGCACTAGATGAAACGAGAGTAGGAAAAGCACCTGGTATGAATGGTGTAAGGACAGAGATGTTCAAGGAAGGAGTGTGACTGTATTTGAATGGTTGGCGAGATTGTTTAATTTATGTTTGTGTTGTCGATGGTACCAGTAGACTGGGTGTGTGCGTGTATTGCACCACTATATAAAGGCAAGGGAGATTTGTATTAGTGGTGTAATTCAAGGGGTATTAGTTTGTTGAGTGTGGTTGGAACTTACTGGAAGAGTAATTAATAGAATTATGAATAAAAAGAGAATGCAATCTTAGAAGTACAGGGTGGTTTTTAGAAGAGTTTTTGGGGTGTATGAATCAGATTTTTATAGTTAGGCAGATATGCGATAAATATTTAGCCAAAGGCAAGGTGGTGTATGTTGCGTTTATGGATGTGGAGAAAGGGTATGATAGAGTTGATTGGGAAGCAATGTGGAATGTGATGAGGTTATATAGAAATTGTGGAAGATTGGTGCAAGCAGTAATGGAGTTTCTACATAGGTAGTAAGGCATGTGTTAGGATACTACCACCCTCCATCCATGACTTCAACAAGGCCCTGCAGTGCATGAAGCCCGGCAAAGCCCCAGGGCCAGACAACATCCCGTTGGAGCTCCTCACTCACGGTGGCCCCGGTTTGAGGAACCGTTTGATGCTCCTTATACTGAAAATATGGGAGACCAAGACCCTCCCAAGTGACTTCCGCGATGCAAACATCGTTACCATCTTCAAGAAGGGAGACGGGGAGAACTGTAACAACTACCGGGGAATATCACTACTAAGCATCGCGAGTAAGATTTTCGCTCGGATTCTCCTTGACCGCCTCCTTATTCTCGCAGAAGACGTCCTGCCAGAGTCCCAGTGCGGCTTTCGACCTTCCCGCGGGACCATAGACATGATCTTCTGTGCTCGACAACTACGAGAGAAGAGCCTCGAACAACAACAGCCCATAATGTTCATCTTCTGGGATTTGAAAAAGGCCTTCGACAAAGTACCTCGACCTGCCATGTGGGCTTTCCTCAAAAGATATGGCTGCCCACCCGATTTTGTCAAGCTGGTGCGTGCCCTCCATGACGGAATGGTTGGGAGAGTCTGCCACCAGAACTTTCTTTCAGACCCATTCCCCATCAATGGCGGCCTGAAGCAGGGCTGTGTTCTGGCCCCAACGTGTTTCTCGCTATACACCGCAGCAATGCTCAACGAGATTCCCCCAGACACACCCTCAGTTGACCTACGTTTCCGCTTGGAAGGAGGCGCTTTCAACCTCGCCAGACTCCGCGCCAGAACCAAGACCACCTTGTGTGCAGTGCGAGAACTGCAGTATGCTGATGACACTGCCACCCCAGGTCAGACGGCAGAGAACCTGCAGTCTTTAGCTGATGCATACAACTCTGCCTACGAACGTTTTGGGATGCAAGTCAACACAGATAAAACCAAGACCCTCGTCCAACATCCACCAGGACTGATGCTCCCAAACTTCAATACCACAATGAATGACCAACCGTTAGAACAGGTGGACCAGTTCTCCTACCTAGGGAACATCCTAACATCAGCTCCCACAAGCAAAAAGGACGTGGAGAACAGGATCAGGGCAGCCCACTCCGCCTTTGGCCGACTCATCTGCCGCGTATTTAACAACCACGCACTGACAATGACCACCAAAATAATGGTGTTCAGGGCAGTAGTCCTCTCCACGCTCCTGTATGCATGTGAAACATGGACGCTATATAGAAACGATATTAAAAACCTAGAACGCTTCCAACAAATGAAACTAAGGCAGATCTTGAAAATCCCCTGGGAGAGCCACACCACCAACATTGAAGTCTTAGAATGTGCCTCGCTGACCAGCGTGGAGGCCACCATCATCCACCACCGCCTCCGCTGGATAGGACACGTGCATAGGATGGATCCATCTAGGCTCCCAAAGAAAATATTCTACGGAGAACTGACCCAGGGCACCAGACCACGAGGAGCCCCGAAAATGCGCTATGAAGATCAACTAAAGCGCATCCTGGCTCTAACTGACATCGATCCTTCCTCATGGGAAGAAACAGCCAGGGACAGGAAAACCTGGAGAAGTACAGTACACCGTGGCACCGTGGACTTCGAGGAGAGGGGGAGACAAAATGAGGAGGCTAGGAGGAGAAGGAGAGAGCGATTAGAACAGCCCCGCCCACCACCTACCCTCCCTTGTGAACACTGTCCGCGACTCTTCCACCACAGACTAGGACTTAACAGCCACATCAGACATAAGCACCCACCCCATAGATAGGAGGCTGATGACTAACGACAGAACCCAATACTTGGACACGAGTGGGCGCCGACGAGGATAAGAAATGAAGTGATCAAGTGGTTCCCAGTGAGAGTGTGTCTGAGACAGTGATGTGTGATGTTGCCATGGTTGTTCAATTTGTTTGTTGATGATGTCGTGAGGTGAATGCTTGTGTGCTTGGTCGAGGAACGTAACTGATAGATGAGAAAGAGCATGAATGAGAGGTAAATTAGTTGTTGTTTGCGGATGATACTTTACTGTTTACAGACTCGGAGGAGAAGCTAGGTCGATCAGGGGCAGTTTGGAAGTGTATGTGAGAGAAGGAAGTTGAGAGTTGATATGGGTAAGAGTAAGGTTAAGAAATACACGAGAAGGGAGGTTGGTGCGAGGTTGAATGAAGTAACTTTACTTGAAGTAGATCAAGTTTAAGTACTTGCAATAAATAGTGGTGGAGTACGTCAGCGTGAATAAAGGATGTAAAGGGTGGGGGACAGTGAAGGGAGTGGTAAAGATTAGAGGGTTAGGCATGAATGTAAAGAGAGTTCTGTATGAGAAAGTGATTGTACCAACTGTGATGTATGGATCAGAGTTGTGGGGAATGAAAGTGACAGAGCCAGAAATTGAATGTGTTTCAGATGAAGTGTCTAAGGAGTATGGCTGGTGTATCATGATTAGATAGGGTTAGGAACGAAGTAGTAAGGGTAAGAACGGGTGAAATGAATGATTTAGCAGCTAGAGTGGATAAGAATGTGTTGAGGTGGTTTGTGGATGTCTGCTAAAGAAGGTTATAAATGCAAGAATTGGGGGAAAAAATACATGAAGGCCAAGGTTTGGATGGATGGATGGAGTGAAGAAAGCTCTGGGTGATAGGAGGATATATGTGAGAGAGGTAAGAGAGCATGCTAGAAATAGGAATGGCGAGCGATTGTGACGCAGTTCCGGTAGGCCCTGCTTCTTCCTCCAGTCTCCTTGGTGACAGCGGAGATAGTCGCAGTAGGGGATTCAACGTAAGAAACTTCGTATGTGGTAGATAACTGCGGAGGGTGAGCTGTGGCACCCTAGCAGTACCAGCCAAACTCTGCTGAGAGGAGCGGAGACAGGAAATGTCCCCTTTTGTTCCTTTGTTTGATGTCGGCTCCCCTCCCAAAAAAAATGGGGGAAGTGCCTTGGTAAATAGGTAGATTAGGAAGTGGATTATCTGCTTGATGATTGCTGTAGGCTACTTTATTGAGTGATATTCAAGTACTGTACTGTATAATTTTTTTTATTTTGTATTTGCATTCTAAGTGTGTATGCACCATCTTTATTACAGTTCGAAATGGCAGTCATTGATGATCCTTTTTTTTTCTTGTGCATCAGCTTTTTCTTTTGGCAGAAAAACTGCCAGTAGTTTAACAAGGAACTAAAGGACTGAAGGTAAGGTTTGGTTTTATCTACTTGTTTTCTGTACTTGAAGATTATTCAAATGACCTGTTGTCTTTTTTCTTATTTCTTTTTTGGGCTCAAGCCATGTCGTCCTGATGGAAGTTCCTTAAAGGCAGCTTCCTAGGGTATATTACAACTACGGCGATATTCCCAGAGAATTTACCTTAAGGTACCCAGAATTCTAACTCCTGGAGCGAGTATCCCTAAAAAAGACCTTAGGGATATCGTAAATATCAGTGGACGTATTCTTGACACGCCTCATAGCAATCTATACCCCGAACAGAGTTAACACTTCGTAGGGGTCAAATGGCAAGAAAACGAAAACGATAAGAAAGGGGGGAGCCGTTCGTAAGGCATCCCTCCTCCCCGTTTCGAAAGCGTGCCCTGCGCCGCTCGCGGCGCCATCTGTATTCCTCTTTGCGTAGCTATACGACTCGGTGTTTTTCCCTGTACTACTACCAAAATCTTGGATTTTCTCGTTGATAATGCTTTCTCCAACTTCTTCTGCCTCGGATAAGTTGAGTACTATTTCTTTTATGTATAAATGTAGGCTCTTGTTTAAAATTAAAGTAATTAAAAGAGTTATCTTTGATACAAGAGCTGTTGCCTGCTGGAGGCATCATGGATGCTGTCGCTCGCTAGAATAGGATTTATTTGTTAGCAAGAGCGACGTTCCCAGCCCCTTTGCGCTTTAATAATTAGCTACTTAGCTTATTTAGGAATTCTGTTATGATGCGATAGTAGTGTGCCTGGCGAAAGTTTTGCCTAGGCTGACCAACACTAGTCTTCGTAGGCTAGCTGTTGGCCCATGTACTTCCTGCATGATAATTAGTCTTCCAAGTGTGATTTTTTATTGCTTTAAGCGTTAGGCAACGTTATACATATAAGCCCTTTTCGAGTACTTTCCAAGATAGTATTGGTGTGAGTTTCGGTGAATTAGGTAATCGATTCTCTTAGTGCCTAGGCTAGGTTGTCTTAGGTCATTATAATATTATCTGTTTCCCCGTTTGCTCCCTTCTCTTCGGGGAAGGGGCAAACCCTTTCCCTCTGTTTAAGCCTTAGGCTTAACTCTAGTGGTTTGTTTGAATTAAATTTCAAATATATCTATGCTGGAGTAGTACTGTACCTTCCTGTTCCAACTGAATTGGTTCAGAGGGGGACAGTACAGCAGTGTATTAGTCTGAGTCCGGGTTGGTCTAGCATGGGGCAGAGTCTCCCTTGCTGGCTGACACGGGCATAAGGGGTTTATCCCCCTTGGATCACCTTGTTGGGTTCCAGTAGTGATCCCTTCGCTCGGTGACCCCTCAGACTTGTCCTCTTTGCCGTTCTGGATTCGGGATATGTTCCCTTTTCTGGAATAGCAATTCCTTCCTTGCCTTGGTTTTAGGGAGGCAGCCAGTAGTGCCGGCCTCCCTCTCGGGTTTTTCTCTGGCTGAGATGAGCTCTCTTAGTTGGGAATGACCCTTAACCAAGGCAAGGTTGGATAGGACCCTCTGTCCTTCCCTTCTATTTTTCCCGTTTCCTTTGTGTCAGTCGTCCGCATCCGTACCTAGCCTAGGTTAGGATGGGGAACTGACGTGGTCCCCTGTCGGCCGGCAGAGTGTGCCGACCGGCAGAGACCCTTTCTTTTGAGTGCTGCCCGGTCCTTTCTTGGTCCCTCCACCGCTGCCGTCTGTAGATTCAGTAAGCAGCGGTTAGGAAGCCTGACTTAGTGTCTCCCCTTCCTCTCGGCACTCTTTCGGGTGCCGGGCACAGAGGCTCATAGCCTCTTAGCCCGGCACTCATTCTGTTGTCTTCTTATGTGTTGTCCTTGCCGTCTGCTGGCCGCCGGTGGGGGGGGGGGTGTTCTCCAGTTCTCTTGCTGTCGGTCGGCGGTGGTTATATACCTTTGCCGGCTGGTCTCTTGCTCATCTGCCGGCCACTATGAGTGGCGGCCGGCAGCCGAGCGCTACCTGGTGTGGAGGCCAGCCGGCAGGGTTTGCTTACCGCTGCCGGCCGGCCTGCTACACTGCCCGGTTAGCCGGCCACTAAGAGTGATGGCCGGCAACACAGTGCTAACCGGGTGGCTGCGGACCGGCAACCACTGCCGGCCGGTTCAGGCATGGGATCTGGAGTTCTCCCCAATAGGGGTGATCTGAAGTTGTGTACTTGAGATCTACCTTTTGAAAAACGAGGGGGGGGGTACTGACCGGCAATAGCCGGCCGGCACACCACCCTCAGGTACTGTATCAGTTCTTTCTTGAGTGGTGTATTCAACCAAGGGAGACCATGATATAGTAGGTTACAACACTGTCTTTTCTAACTTACTTGTGTTACTTTGTGCAATCACTTGGTGTCGCCTTACAAGGATAAAAAGAGAATTCTTTTCATCCCTGGCCAGAATGGTAAAATTTTACCTTAGGTGTGAGCTACACCTAATTTCCTTGGGAAATATGATCTCTGGTTATTCTAGTAAAGACTAACTACGTGACTTTGGCTGGTGGGCTTCCACAGGTGATTGTGTGGGTTTCACAAGTAGGTGTCTTTCCCTTATTCTTTGTGAATACTCATATTTACGTGTGAATTGAAATTCACTTGATATTCATGGAAATTTTCTTCTTTTACAGGAGGAGCATCCGAAGTGTGATAGTGTCTTCTGCAATGTCCGCAGCAAGAACTTTTGCGGACATGTCTCGTGTAGGAGGCACGCGGCTTGCGCAGCCTCCAATGATGACCATCGCTACTGGGATCCGCAGGTATGTGCAGTATGTACTAACCTGCTATCAGAGGCTTTTGAATCCCCTAGGTCGGCGGAGTCAAGGGATGCAGCGAGGGAGAAGCTCCGCTTATGGGTAAGGGGTTTTCAGAAGAACACCACTGGACCTTATCTTCCTAATGAGAAGATGAGGGCATACCTTTTTCCCAAAGCTTCCACTGACGATGTTGTCCCCCAGCCTCGGCCGGAGATCCCTCTCGTCCAGATCCCAGTGGAGGAGGATGTTGCTGATGCCATGCAGGACATCCAGTTGGATGACAAGATGTCTGACTTGTCCGATCGTGCGGAACAGGATCTCCTCGCAGAGGGTGAGGAGGAGGATCAAGATCCTATTGCCGTGGAGGAAGAGGTTCCCGTACCTTCAGACGTTCCGGTTCAGATCCCTGAACCTATCCCCTCTACCTCGTCCGCTCTTCCAGCAGAGCTGGGACAGGCTCTCTCTTCCATCGTTGGTATGATCCAACAGATGCAGAGGGAGAATAATCAGAAGGCCGCTACTTTGGAGCTCCAGATGCAGAAGATCACAGCATCACGTGGACCTCCAAAGAAGCTCAACGTGAAGGACCTTCCTCTGTGCTCGGATGCCAACCCGTGGAGATATGCCGAGCACATGCCGATGACGATCGGGAAGATCGTCATGTCGGAGAAACTGGGCTCAGTTCCCCTTGAGGAGGTGGAATTCTGGCCCAGTAGAGGGGCCTACCCGGACTGTTATGTCCGTCTGAAGAAGGAGCCGGCCTCGAAGGAGGATACGGAACCGAAAGAGGTGATCATCCTGGATCACTCCAAGGCTCAAGCTACCCTAACAGCTGCATTGAAGGAGAGGGGGTTCTCAAACTCTAAAGTTGCTGCTCTGAGTAAGAAGCACCCCTCCTTTGTATCCTCCCCGGCTAGGGCCTTCCCCTTTATGCAGAAAGGGTTCGCGGCCGTCTTGAAGGCGGTTGAAGCTGGCAAACCGTGTCCATCTCTGGAGGAATGCAAACCACTGTCGTTGGCCTTGCCGCTGGATAATAAGGACTGGAAGGAGGTGCACCTCACTTTCTCGGTTGGGAAGTTGGACGCCGACATTGCAGGTCAGCAGTTCGGCGAAAACCTTCCCAAGTTGTCGGAATTCCTCCTACGGAGGGAATTGGACACAAAGGAGCGCCTGGCAGCCTCGATGTCTCTCCAGACCAACATGGAGACAATGGCTAGCGACCCCAAGATGCCTGAGATGTTCATGGTAATGGCCAAGATCCATCTGGCCACGGTGACTAAGGACCTCTATTGCTTTGTCAAAGCGAGGAGGGCCTGTAGAGAGTTTGTTTTCGCCTCGGCCACAGTGAGGCATGAACCCAAGAGGCTCATTTCATCCAGCATCTGGGGTAAAGATCTCTTTCCCAACGATGTGGTCAAAGAGGTAGTGGACAAGGCAGCCACTGAGAACCGTAATCTTCTCCTTAAGTGGGGCCTGTCCCTTAAGAGGAAGTCTTCTCCTGATGAGGGCCCTCAGCCGAAAGGAAAGGCGAAGAAATCGAGGTTTTCCTCCCGTCCAGCCAAACCTTTCAGACCACAAAGACAGCAGCAGCAGCAGCCAGCTTTGCCTCCGGTACCACAACTGGTAGCCCAGACCCCGACCACCTTCCAATGGGTACCCCAAGCCGTGTCATCAGCATCCCCGGCATTCAATCCAGTGTTCGAAGGGCAATCGACCACGTTTCGAGCAAAGCCCAGAGGTGCAGCCAGAGGTTCGGCGAGACGCCCCTCTAGGGGACGAGGATTCAGAGGTGGTCGCGGCCAGGGAGGCAAGACTGCAGGGCAGTCAAAGTGAAGTGTCGCCGGTAGGTGGGAGACTTCAGTATTTTCGGGATCGCTGGACCTTCGATCCCTGGGCCCACAGCCTGCTCAAAAATGGACTGGGTTGGAGTTGGTACAGTACTCCGCCCCAGTGCCCTCAATTTTTCCAACACTCCACCCCCGTTTTGGAGGAGTACATCCAAGATCTGTTGGAGAAAAAGGTGATCCGGAGGGTAAAGTCCATCAAGTTTCAAGGGAGGCTGTTTTGTGTTCCCAAGAAAGACTCGGGGAAACTCAGAGTCATTCTGGACTTGTCACCACTCAACAAGTTCATAGTGAACCACAAGTTCAAGATGTTAACGTTACAACACATAAGGGCCTTACTGCCCAAGAGGGCATATACCGTCTCCATCGATTTGTCAGACGCATATTGGCACGTTCCAATAAGTCGCCGTCTCTCCCCCTACCTAGGATTCAAGCTACAACAAAAACTTTATGCTTTCAGAGCGATGCCCTTCGGGCTAAACATAGCCCCAAGGATCTTTACGAAGCTTGCGAGCGCAGCGCTCAAACAGTTACGCCTAAAAGGGTTCCAGGTAGTAGCCTACCTGGACGATTGGTTGGTGTGGGCAGCATCCAGAGCGGAATGCTTGCAAGCTTCCTTACAAGTGATTCAGTTCCTGGAATATCTAGGTTTCATGATCAACAGAAAGAAGTCTCGTCTTTCTCCAGCTCAGAGGTTCCAGTGGTTGGGAATTCACTGGGATCTAGTGTCACACCGTTTTTCTATTCCGATGTCGAAAAGGAAGGAAATAGTGGGGTCTGTCAGGAGACTTCTAGGTTCCGAGAGGATATCAAGACGCGAACAAGAGAGGGTTTTGGGCTCTCTTCAGTTCGCATCAGTAACAGACCCAGTGCTAAGAGCACAGCTAAAAGATGCAGTGGGAGTATGGAGAACCTTTGCATCGAAAGAGCGAAGGGACTTGAAGAGACCGGTTCCACTTCGGCTACGTTCTCTTCTCAGACCGTGGTCTCAAGCCAGTCGTCTAAAGAGGTCACTACCTCTTCAACCACCCCCCCCCCGTCAGTGACAATCCACACAGACGCCTCAAAGGTAGGGTGGGGGGGTCACTC
Organism: Palaemon carinicauda; assembly: GCF_036898095.1. Lineage (NCBI taxonomy): Eukaryota > Metazoa > Arthropoda > Malacostraca > Decapoda > Palaemonidae > Palaemon > Palaemon carinicauda. The sequence continues at coordinate 11,258,608 of NC_090768.1, forward strand.
CCATCGGAAAAAAGTGCAAGGGACCTGGTCCAAGCTATTTGGGACTTTTCACATAAACTTTCTAGAAGCTATGGCAGTGCTTCTTACCCTGAAGAAAGTATCCCCACGTCACTCGATCCATGTAAGGTTGGTACTGGACAGCGAGGTGGTAGTGAAATGTCTGAATCGGCGGGGATCGAGATCCCCACCTCTCAACCAGGTAATGTTAGCCATATTTCGACTGGCGGAGAAGAAGAAGTGGCACCTGTCAGCAGTTCACCTTCAAGGAGTCCGGAATGTGACCGCGGACGCTCTATCCAGGGTTACACCGATAGAGTCGGAATGGTCCCTAGACGCAGGATCATTCTCCTTCATCTTGAGACAAGTCCCAGAACTGCAGATAGACCTCTTCGCGACGAAGGACAACAAGAAGCTGCCGAAATATGTGTCCCCATACGTGGACCCCTTGGCGGAAGCAGTAGATGCGATGTCCCTCGATTGGAACAGATGGTCCAGGATCTACCTGTTTCCCCCTCACAATCTGATGTTGAGGGTCCTCAACAAACTGAGATCCTTCAAGGGAGTAGCAGCAATAGTGGCCCACAAGTGGCCGAACAGTGTATGGTTCCCTCTAGCTCTGGAACTACGACTAGAGTTTCTACCACTCCCGGACCCAGTTCTGTCCCAGCAAGTCCAGAAGTCTACTGTCTACGCTTCATTACAGAGAACCCGGACCCTGCAGCTCATGATTTTCTCTCCCTAGCGGTGAAGAAACGGTTCGGAATCTCGAAAGATAGCATCGACTTCCTGGAAGAATATAAGTGTAAGTCTACTAGAAGGCAGTACGAATCAGCATGGAAGAAATGGGTAGCCTTTGTCAAAGACAAGAACCCGCAAGAGATCTCTACTGAGTTCTGCCTATCCTTCTTCATCCACCTCCACGGACAGGGGCTGGCGGCTAACACGATTTCTACATGTAAGTCAGCTCTGACAAGACCCATTCTATATGCCTTCCAGGTAGACCTCGCTAACGAGATGTTTAATAAGATCCCGAAGGCCTGTGCTAGGCTTAGACCATCAGCTCCTCCAAAGCCTATTTCGTGGTCGTTAGACAAAGTCCTTCATTTTGCCTCATTACTGGATAATGAGGAGTGCGCATTGAAGGACCTGACTCAAAAAGTGATCTTCCTTTTTGCCCTTGCTTCTGGGGCCAGAGTTAGTGAGATTGTGGCCCTCTCGAGAGAGGAGGGCCGGGTTCAGTTCCTGGATGGGGGAGAACTGAACCTGTTTCCGGACCCTACGTTTCTCGCTAAGAACGAGTTGCCCACCAACAGGTGGGGTCCCTGGAGAATCTGCCTTCTGAAAGAAGATGCATCTCTATGTCCCGTAGAATGCCTAAAGGTCTATCTTCGTAGAACTTCAGACTTCCATGGGGGCCAACTATTCAGAAGAGAAACATCGGGCTCGAATTTATCTTTAAATCAGCTTAGGGCGAAAATTACATATTTTATTCGCAGAGCGGATCCTGACAGTTCACCCGCAGGTCATGATCCGAGGAAAGTTGCTTCATCCTTAAACTTCTTTATCTTTATGGATTTTGAACACCTTCGTTCATACACTGGCTGGAAGTCTTCCAGGGTATTCTTTCGCCACTATGCTAAGCAAGTGGAGCAGCTAAAGAGGTCTGTGGTAGCAGTTGGTTGCGTCGTTAACCCTGCTGTTTAACTCTGCGAGGAACAGTGGAATTATTTGGGACTTTGATTCTTGGGTGAGTGGATAGTTATATGCGTTGATATAACTAGTAGTGAAGGCTCTGGGAGCCCACAGTGACTGTTCCAGCGTTATGGTGATGGTAGCACAAGTACAGACAGGTGTGCCGAGCGTTGCTAACGCTAATGTCAGCAGATAGTAACATGGACGTTAACTTTGATACCTTGGTATGCGACAAGTGACCTGATTGTTTTCTTTCAGATAACCATTCATCCATGCACTACGGTACTTGTGTAAATTGTTGGTCATCCACCTATCATATGTATATATTTATGGTAACCATGTCTATTTATTGTTACTCAATAAACTTGTTCTCGGGAACCTTGCGTCTCCTTCACCTATATTGATTTCATGTTAATTATTGAGCATTTAGCCTATGTATATTAATCGGGGATATCTATAATAGCCTATTCCTTAATGCAAGCCTTGTTGCACTGGTTTATACTTTCCTTAGCATAAAGGGCTCCACCCCTCTCTGAGGACGGTGGCGGCAGCAAGTTTAATCCTACGCAGATATAACCTTTTTGTCTATTTTTACTTCGACCAGGGTGCTGGTCGGGATTTTTTCCCTTGGATGCTGTAGTTCCGTAAAGACTATGCTTTACTTCATATAGAGTGAGACCACTATATTGTACTGGCTGGCGAGTGATTCATACATAGGTATATGTACTCTTCGTTCGTTTCTAGAGTCTAGTAGGACTCCTCCCTGTAGGGGGCAGGAAGCGCTTTCATGGCTTATGATTAGTGAAAAGATGTATAACGGTAACATCTTAGGTCTTTCAGTCGAGTTGACTAAGAAACATTCCTGAGGAGTACGGCACGTATTGAGAATCCACAGATACAGTAATGCTCTGGTATACTTCCATCAGGACGACATGGCTTGAGCCCAAAAAACGGATTTTGAGCAAAGCGAAAAATCTATTTTTGGGTAAGATGGCCATGTCGTCCTGATGGACCCGCCCTGTTCCTTTTCAAAAAAAAAAAAAAAAAAAAGAGAAAAGGGTTGTAGGACCCCTCCCTACATACAGTATCTGTAGCACCTCGTGTATCGCTATAAGGAATACAGATGGCGCCGCAAGCGGCGCAGGGCACGCTTTCGAAACTGGGAGGAGGGATGCCTTACGAACGGCTCCCCCCTTTCTTATCGTTTTCGTTTTCTTGCCATTTGACCCCTACGAAGTGTTAACTCTGTTCGGGGTATAGATTGCTATGAGGCGTGTCAAGAATACGTCCACTGATATTTACGATATCCCTAAGGTCTTTTTTAGGGATACTCGCTCCAGGAGTTAGAATTCTGGGTACCTTAAGGTAAATTCTCCGGGAATATCGCCGTAGTTGTAATATACCCTAGGAAGCTGCCTTTAAGGAACTTCCATCAGGACGACATGGCCATCTTACCCAAAAATAGATTTTTCGCTTCGCTCAAAATCCGTTTTTACAGTTAATAATAGCATAAGGATCATTGCCACATTAGATATCTGAAGCACTGTAGAAGTCAATTTAAGTTACCTGTTACTATAGTAAGATACAGTACTGTAGTTCAATACACCTGGACATCATTGTTTTAGATAAATGGCTACAACTTATGATTTTAATGCTCCTAGTAGAAGCTTTGAATCCTGTAGATCTTAAAGACTGCTATTGCTGTACGATGTTTTGAGCTACTGGTGTATGTTACAGCCATGGATGAGCAGGTGGTTGGGGGAAGTCACTGCCAATATTAGGCACAGTGTTCAAACAAGTTGAACTTCCTCACATATCTGAACAACTCTGTGATTGAGTTGTTAGTAGTGATGTATTTAGGTTATGCCTTAACAAACTTCACTCTTCTCTTGGTCATCCTGACTAGAGGCTGTCATCTCTTACCGTTGTACAATCACAACTCCACACTGGATTATCCTAGCAGTGCTTTCTGTGCTTTGCTGTGCCATGTTTGGTGTTGCCAATGTAATGTGGTCTTGCCCTGGCTGTGATGGTTGTCCTTGTGGCACTTTATGATTTGGATCAAGATGCAGTAGATCCTCGTCCCCTTTGCCCGAAGTGCCGTGGTAAGCGGTGTTCCATAGAATCTTTATGTGAGTATTGTGCGGAGTGGCCTTCCTCCCAGTAGGAGACATATCGTACCTGTCATAAAAAACGAACTAAAAGGGATTGTTCCCATTCCTCCTCTTCCCTTGGATAGCAAGACTCGTAAGCTCCTTTCTTGGTGACACAATATTCCTTACCCTGTTCCTCCTATTACAGAGCCCTCAGGGACTCTGGTAACTGAAGATGATGGCCAAGATTGAATTGCCTTCCATATTGATGATAACTTTTGTCATTGTATTATTGGCCCATGGCCCTTTTTAAATATTAAACTTAGCCGGTGAATATATAATAGCTGACGTCTCCGACGGCTCGACAGAATTCAAAAACTCGCGAGCGATCGCCATGAAGGTAGCGGGTGTGCCCACCAGCGCCGACTATCGGCCAGATACCGCATATACATGTAAACAGCTACAGTTCTTCTCTGTCGGTTTCATCGACAAGTCGATTCCACTCGCTATTATGACCTCGAGTTTTCTACCGAATTGGTGAAGTACTTGGTTTTGGTTTTATTGTCTTTCGCCGTGTTGGATTATTCAATACTATCCTCAAAAGAAATGCTTTTGAAAGGAGAGTAAAAGTGTTTTGCCCTTGCTCTTTTATCTCT